>NC_135205.1:529294-776794 GCF_050948175.1 Xylocopa sonorina
GCTACGATACGTAGACATCTGCAAGCGCTATTTCCTTGAAAGGAAGTGTCGCATTTACATTCATTTGAAGGAAATACGAGGTTTACATGACACTTCGCAATGAATGTTATACCTTATCGTGAAACATAGAAATGAGATGCGATATCGCGTTTTAAGAAGCATTAGAACTCTATTGCTACGATACATAGACATCTGCAAACGCTATTTCCATGCAAGGAAGTGTCGCGTTTACATTCTTTTGAAGAGAATACGAGGTATACATGACACTTCGCAATGAATATTATATCTTATCTTGAAACTCAGAAAAGAGATGCGATATCGCGTTTTAAGAAGCATCAGAACTCTGTTGCTACGAAACGCAGACATCTGCAAACGCTATTTCCTTCAAAGGAAGTGTCGCATTTACATTCACTTGAAGTAAATACGAGGTTTACATGACACTTCACAATGAATGTTGTATCTTATCATGAAACATAGAAATGAGATGCGATATCGCGTTTTAAGAAGCATTAGAACTCTATTGCTACGATACGTAGACATCTGCAAACGCTATTTCCTTGCAAGGAAGTGTCGCATTTACATTCCTTTGAAGTGAGTACGAGGTATACATGACACTTCGCAATGAATATTATATCTTATCTTGAAACTCAGAAAAGAGATGCGATATCGCGTTTTAAGAAGCATCAGAACTCTATTGCTACGATACGTAGACATCTGCAAACGCTATTTCCTTGAAAGGAAGTGTCGCATTTACATTCATTTGAAGTAAATACGAGGTTTACATGACACTTCGCAATGAATGTTATATCTTATCGTGAAACATAGAAATGAGATGCGATATCGCGTTTTAAGAAGCATTAGAACTCTATTGCTACGATACATAGACATCTGCAAACGCTATTTCCATGCAAGGAAGTGTCGCGCTTACATTCTTTTGAAGAGAATACGAGGTATACATGACACTTCGCAATGAATAATATATCATGATACATAGAAATGAGATGCAATATAGCGTTTTAAGAAGCATCAGAACTCTATTGCTACGATGCGTATACATCTGCAAACGCTACTTCCTTGCAAGGAAGTGTTGCATTTACATTCATTTGAGGTGAGTACGAGGTATACATGACACTTCGCAATGAATATTATATCTTATCATAAAACTCAGAGATGAGATGCGATATCGTGTTTTAAGAAGCATTAGGACTCTATTGCTACGATACGTAGACATCTGCAAACGCCATTTCCTTGAAAGGAAGTACCGCATTTACATTCATTTGAAGGAAATACGAGGTTTACATGACACTTCGCAATGAATGTTATATCTTATCATGAAACATAGAAATGAGATGCGATATCGCGTTTTAAGAAGCATTAGAACTTTATTGCTACAATACGTAGACATCTGCAAACGCTATTTCCATGCAAGGAAGTGTCGCATTTACATTCATTTGAAGTGAGTACGAGGTATACATGACACTTCGCAATGAATATTATATCTTATCGTGAAACATAGAAATGAGATGCGATATCGCGTTTTAAGAAGCATTAGAACTCTATTGCTACGATACATAGACATCTGCAAACGCTATTTCCTTGCAAGGAAGTGTCGCATTTACATTCTTTTGAACAGAATACGAGGTATACGTGACACTTCGCAATGAATAATATATCATAATACATAGAAATGAGATGCAATATCGCGTTTTAAGAAGCATTAGAACTCTATTGCTACGATACGTAGACATCTGCAAACGCTACTTCCTTGCAAGGAAGTGTTGCATTTACTTTCATTTGAAGTGAGTACGAGGTATACATGACACTTCGCAATGAATGTTATATCTTATCATGAAACATAGAAATGAGATGCGATATCGCGTTTTAAGAAGCATCAGAACTCTATTGCTACGATACATAGACATCTGCAAACGCAATTTCCATGCAAGGAAGTGTCCCGTTCACATTCTTTTGAAGAGAATACGAGGTATACATGACACTACGCAATGAATAATATATCATTATACATAGAAATGAGATGCAATATAGCGTTTTAAGAAGCATCAGAACTCTATTGCTACGATACGTAGACATCTGCAAACGCTACTTCCTTGCAAGGAAGTGTTGCATTTACTTTCATTTGAAGTGAGTACGAGGTATACATGACACTTCGCAATGAATATTATATCTTATCTTGAAACTCAGAAAAGAGATGCGATATCGCGTTTTAAGAAGCATCAGAACTCTATTGCTACGATACGTAGACATCTGCAAACGCTATTTCCTTGCAAGGAAGTGTCGCATTTACGTTCTCTTGAAGAGAATACGAGGTATACATGACACTTCGCAATGAATATTATATCTTTTCATGAATCATAGAAATGAGATGCCATATCCCGTTTTAAGAAGCGTTAGAACTCTATTGCTACGATACGTAGACATCTGCAAGCGCCACTTCCTCGCAAGGAAGTGTTGCATTTACTTTCATTTGAAGTGAGTACGAGGTATACATGACACTTCGCAATGAATATAATATCTTATCTTGAAACTCAAAAAAGAGATGCGATATCGCGTTTTAAGAAGCATCAGAACTCTATTGCTACGATACGTAGACATCTGCAAACGCTATTTCCTTGAAAGAAAGTATCGCATTTACATTCATTTGAAGTAAATACGAGGTTTACATGACACTTCGCAATGAATGTTATATCTTATCGTGAAACATAGAAATGAGATCCGATATCGCGTTTTAAGAAGCATTAGAACTCTATTGCTACGATACATAGACATCTGCATCGCTATTTCCTTGCAAGGAAGTGTCGCGTTTACATTCTTTTGAATAGAATACGAGGTATACATGACACTTCGCAATGAATAATATATCATGATACATAGAAATGAGTTGCAATATAGCGTTTTAAGATGCATCAGAACACTATTGCTACGATACGTAGACATCTACAAACGCTACTTCCTTGCAAGGAAGTGTTGCATTTACTTTCATTTGATGTGAGTACGAGGTATACATGACACTTCGCAATGAATGTTATATCTTATCATGAAACATGGAAATGAGATGCGATATCGCGTTTTAAGAAGCATTAGATCTCTATTGCTACGATACGTATACATCTGCAAACGCTACTTCCTTGCAAGGAAGTGTCGCATTTACATTCATTCGAAGTGAGTACGAGGTTTACATGACACTTCGCAATGAATGTTATATCTTATCGCGAAACATGGAAATGACATGCGATATCGCGATTTAAGAAGCATTAGAACTCTATTGCTACGATACGTAGAAATCTGCAAACGCTATTTCCTTGCAAGGAAGTGTCGCATTTACGTTCTCTTGAAGAGAATACGAGGTATACATGACACTTCGCAATGAGTATTATATCTTTTCATGAAACATAGAAATGAGATGCGATATCCCGTTTTAAGAAGCGTTAGAACTCTATTGCTACGATACCTAGACATCTGCAAACGCTATTTCCTTGCAAGGAAGTGTCGCATTTACATTCATTTGAAGTAAATACGAGGTTTACATGACACTTTGCAATGAATGTTATATCTTATCGTGAAACATAGAAATGAGATGAGATATCGCGTTTTAAGAAGCGTTAGAACTCTATTGCTACGATACCTAGACATCTGCAAACGCTATTTCCTTGCAAGGAAGTGTCGCATTTACGTTCTCTTGAAGAGAATACGAGGTATACATGACACTTCGCAATGAATGTTATATCTTATCATGAAACATAGAAATGTGGTGCGATATCGCGTTTTAAGAAGCATTAGATCTCTATTTCTACGATACGTATACATCTGCAAACGCTACTTCCTTGCAAGGAAGTGTTGCATTTACATTCATTTGAAGTGAGTACGAGGTATACATGACACTTCGCAATGAATATTATATCTTATCATGAAACTCAGAAATGAGATGCGATATCGCGTTTTAAGAAGCATTAAAACTCTATTGCTACGATACGTAGACATCTGCAAACGCTATTTCCTTGCAAGGAAGTGTCGCATTTACATTCATTTGAAGTGAGTACGAGGTTTACATGACTCTTCGCAATGAATGTTATATCTTATCGTGAAACATGGAAATGACATGCGACATCGCGCTTTAAGAAGCATTAGAACTCTATTGCTACGATAAATAGACATATGCAAACGCTATTTCCTTGCAAGGAAGTGTCGCATTTACATTCTTTTGAAGAGAATACGAGGTATACATGACACTTCGCAATGAATAATATATCATGATGCATAGAAATGAGATGCAATATCGCGTTTTAAGAAGCATTAGAACTCTATTGCTACGATACGTAGACATGTGCAAACGCCACTTCCTCGCAAGGAAGTGTTGCATTTACTTTCATTTGAAGTGAGTACAAGGTATACATGACACTTCGCAATGAATGTTATATCTTATCATGAAACATAGAAATGAGATGCGATATCGCGTTTTAAGCAGCATTAGAACTCTATTGCTACGATACGTAGACATCTGCAAACGCTATTTCCTTGCAAGGAAGTGCCGCATTTACATTCATTTGAAGTAAATACGAGGTTTACATGACACTTCGCATTGAATGTTGTATCTTATCATGAAATATAGAAATGAGATACGATATCGCGTTTTAAGAAGCATTAGAACTTTATTGCTACGATACGTAGACATCTGCAAACGCTATTTCCTTCAAAGGAAGTGTCGCATTTACATTCATTTGAAGTAAATACGAGGTTTACATGACACTTTGCAATGAATGTTATATCTTATCGTGAAACATAGAAATGAGATGCGATATCGCGTTTTAAGAAGCATTAGAACTCTATTACTACGATACGTAGACATCTGCAAACGCTATTTCCTTGCAAGGAAGTGTCGCATTTACATTCTTTTGAAGAGAATACGAGGTATACGTGACACTTCGCAATGAATAATATATCATGATACATAGAAATGAGATGCAATATCGCGTTTTAAGAAGCATTAGAACTCTATTGCTACGATACGTAGACATCTGCAAACGCCACTTCCTTGCAAGGAAGTGTTGCATTTACTTTCATTTGAAGTGAGTACGAGGTATACATGACACTTCGCAATGAATAACATATCTTTTCATGAAACATAGAAATGAGATGCGGTATCGCGTTTTAAGAAGCATTAGAACTCTATTGCTACGACTCGTAGACATCTGCAAACGCTATTTCCTTGCAAGGAAGTGTCGCATTTACATTCATTTGAAGTAAATACGAGGTTTACATGACACTTCGCAATGAATGTTGTATCTTATCATGAAACATAGAAATGAGATGCGATATCGCGTTTTAAGAAGCATTAGAACCCTATTGCTACGATACGTAGACATCAGCAAACGCTACTTCCTTGCAAGGAAGTGTAGCATTTACATTCATTTGAAGTAAATACGAGGTTTACATGACACTTCGCAATGAATGTTATATCTTATCGTGAAACATAGAAATGAGATGCGATATCGCGTTTTAAGAAGCATTAGAACTCTATTGCTACGATACATAGACATCTGCAAACGCTATTTCCTTGCAAGGAAGTGTCGCATTTACATTCTTTTGAACAGAATACGAGGTATACGTGACACTTCGCAATGAATAATATATCATGATACATAGAAATGAGATGCAATATCGCGTTTTAAGAAGCATTAGAACTCTATTGCTACGATACGTAGACATCTGCAAACGCTACTTCCTTGCAAGGAAGTGTTGCATTTACTTTCATTTGAAGTGAGTACGAGGTATACATGACACTTCGCAATGAATGTTATATCTTATCATGAAACATAGAAATGAGATGCGATATCGCGTTTTAAGAAGCATCAGAACTCTATTGCTACGATACATAGACATCTGCAAACGCAATTTCCATGCAAGGAAGTGTCCCGTTCACATTCTTTTGAAGAGAATATGAGGTATACATGACACTTCGCAATGAATAATATATCATTATACATAGAAATGAGATGCAATATAGCGTTTTAAGAAGCATCAGAACTCTATTGCTACGATACGTAGACATCTGCAAACGCTACTTCCTTGCAAGGAAGTGTTGCATTTACTTTCATTTGAAGTGAGTACGAGGTATACATGACACTTCGCAATGAATATTATATCTTATCTTGAAACTCAGAAAAGAGATGCGATATCGCGTTTTAAGAAGCATCAGAACTCTATTGCTACGATACGTAGACATCTACAAACGCTATTTCCTTGCAAGGAAGTGTCGCATTTACGTTCTCTTGAAGAGAATACGAGGTATACATGACACTTCGCAATGAATATTATATCTTTTCATGAATCATAGAAATGAGATGCGATATCCCGTTTTAAGAAGCGTTAGAACTCTATTGCTACGATACGTAGACATCTGCAAGCGCCACTTCCTCGCAAGGAAGTGTTGCATTTACTTTCATTTGAAGTGAGTACGAGGTATACATGACACTTCGCAATGAATATTATATCTTATCTTGAAACTCAGAAAAGAGATGCGATATCGCGTTTTAAGAAGCATCAGAACTCTATTGCTACGATACGTAGACATCTGCAAACGCTATTTCCTTGAAAGGAAGTATCGCATTTACATTCATTTGAAGTAAATACGAGGTTTACATGACACTTCGCAATGAATGTTATATCTTATCGTGAAACATAGAAATGAGATGCGATATCGCGTTTTAAGAAGCATTAGAACTCTATTGCTACGATACATAGACATCTGCATCGCTATTTCCTTGCAAGGAAGTGTCGCGTTTACATTCTTTTGAATAGAATACGAGGTATACATGACACTTCGCAATGAATAATATATCATGATACATAGAAATGAGTTGCAATATAGCGTTTTAGGATGCATCAGAACTCTATTGCTACGATACGTAGACATCTGCAAACGTTACTTCCTTGCAAGGAAGTGTTGCATTTACTTTCATTTGAAGTGAGTACGAGGTATACATGACACTTCGCAATGAATGTTATATCTTATCATGAAACATAGAAATGAGATGCGATATCGCGTTTTAAGAAGCATTAGAACTCGATTGCTACCATACGTAGACATCTGCAAACGCTATTTCCTTGCAAGGAAGTGTCGCATTTACGTTCTCTTGAAGAGAATACGAGGTATACATGACACTTCGCAATGAGTATTATATCTTTTCATGAAACATAGAATTGAGATGCGATATCCCGTTTTAAGAAGCGTTAAAACACTATTGCTACGATACCTAGACATCTGCAAACGCTATTTCCTTGCAAGGAAGTGTCGCATTTACATTCATTTGAAGTAAATACGAGGTTTACATGACACTTCGCATTGAATGTTGTATCTTATCATGAAATATAGAAATGAGATACGATATCGCGTTTTAAGAAGCATTAGAACTTTATTGCTACGATACGTAGACATCTGCAAACGCTATTTCCTTCAAAGGAAGTGTCGCATTTACATTCATTTGAAGTAAATACGAGGTTTACATGACACTTTGCAATGAATGTTATATCTTATCGTGAAACATAGAAATGAGATGCGATATCGCGTTTTAAGAAGCATTAGAACTCTATTGCTACGATACGTAGACATCTGCAAACGCTATTTCCTTGCAAGGAAGTGTCGCATTTACATTCTTTTGAAGAGAATACGAGGTATACGTGACACTTCGCAATGAATAATATATCATGATACATAGAAATGAGATGCAATATCGCGTTTTAAGAAGCATTAGAACTCTATTGCTACGATACGTAGACATCTGCAAACGCCACTTCCTTGCAAGGAAGTGTTGCATTTACTTTCATTTGAAGTGAGTACGAGGTATACATGACACTTCGCAATGAATAACATATCTTTTCATGAAACATAGAAATGAGATGCGGTATCGCGTTTTAAGAAGCATTAGAACTCTATTGCTACGACTCGTAGACATCTGCAAACGCTATTTCCTTGCAAGGAAGTGTCGCATTTACATTCATTTGAAGTAAATACTAGGTTTACATGACACTTCGCAATGAATGTTGTATCTTATCATGAATCATAGAAATGAGATGCGATATCGCGTTTTAAGAAGCATTAGAACCCTATTGCTACGATACGTAGACATCAGCAAACGCTACTTCCTTGCAAGGAAGTGTAGCAATTACATTCATTTGAAGTAAATACGAGGTTTACATTACACTTCGCAATGAATGTTATATCTTATCGTGAAACATAGAAATGAGATGCGATATCGCGTTTTAAGAAGCATTAGAACTCTATTGCTACGATACATAGACATCTGCATCGCTATTTCCTTGCAAGGAAGTGTCGCGTTTACATTCTTTTGAAGAGAATACGAGGTATACATGGCACTTCGCAATGAATAATATATCATGATGCATAGAAATGAGATGCAATATCGCGTTTTAAGAAGCATTAGAACTCTATTGCTACGATACGTAGACATGTGCAAACGCCACTTCCTCGCAAGGAAGTGTTGCATTTACTTTCATTTGAAGTGAGTACGAGGTATACATGACACTTCGCAATGAATGTTATATCTTATCATGAAACATAGAAATGAGATGCGATATCGCGTTTTAAGAAGCATTAGAACTCTATTGCTACGATACGTAGACATCTGCAAACGCTATTTCCTTGCAAGGAAGTGTCGCATTTACGTTCTCTTGAAGAGAATACGAGGTATACATGACACTTCGCAATGAGTATTATATCTTTTCATGAAACATAGAAATGAGACGCGATATCCCGTTTTAAGAAGCGTTAGAACACTATTGCTACGATACCTAGACATATGCAAACGCTATTTCCTTGCAAGGAAGTGTCGCATTTACATTCATTTGAAGTAAATACGAGGTTTACATGACACTTCGCAATGAATGTTATATCTTATCATGAAACTCAGAAATGAGATGCGATATCGCGTTTTAAGAAGCATTAGAAATCTATTGCTACGATACGTAGACATCTGCAAACGCTATTTCCTTGCAAGAAAGTGTCGCATTTACGTTCTCTTGAAGAGAATACGAGGTATACATGACACTTCGCAATGAGTATTATATCTTTTCATGAAACATAGAATTGAGATGCGATATCCCGTTTTAAGAAGCGTTAAAACACTATTGCTACGATACCTAGACATCTGCAAACGCTATTTCCTTGCAAGGAAGTGTCGCATTTACATTCATTTGAAGTAAATACGAGGTTTACATGACACTTCGCATTGAATGTTGTATCTTATCATGAAACATAGAAATGAGATACGATATCGCGTTTTAAGAAGCATTAGAACTTTATTGCTACGATACGTAGACATCTGCAAACGCTATTTCCTTCAAAGGAAGTGTCGCATTTACATTCTTTTGAAGAGAATACGAGGTATACGTGACACTTCGCAATGAATAATATATCATGATACATAGAAATGAGATGCAATATCGCGTTTTAAGAAGCATTAGAACTCTATTGCTACGATACGTAGACATCTGCAAACGCTACTTCCTTGCAAGGAAGTGTTGCATTTACTTTCATTTGAAGTGAGTACGAGGTATAAATGACACTTCGCAATGAATAACATATCTTTTCATGAAACATAGAAATGAGATGCGATATCGCGTTTTAAGAAGCATTAGAACTCTATTGCTACGACTCGTAGACATCTGCAAACGCTATTTCCTTGCAAGGAAGTGTCGCATTTACATTCATTTGAAGTAAATACGAGGTTTACATGACACTTCGCAATGAATGTTGTATCTTATCATGAAATATGGAAATGAGATGCGATATCGCGTTTTAAGAAGCATTAGAACCCTATTGCTACGATACGTAGACATCAGCAAACGCTACTTCCTTGCAAGGAAGTGCAGCATTTACATTCATTTGAAGTAAATACGAGGTTTACATGACACTTCGCAATGAATGTTATATCTTATCGTGAAACATAGAAATGAGATGCGATATCGCGTTTTAAGAAGCATTAGAACTCTATTGCTACGATACATAGACATCTGCAAACGCTATTTCCTTGCAAGGAAGTGTCGCATTTACATTCTTTTGAACAGAATACGAGGTATACGTGACACTTCGCAATGAATAATATATCATGATACATAGAAATGAGATGCAATATCGCGTTTTAAGAAGCATTAGAACTCTATTGCTACGATACGTAGACATCTGCAAACGCTACTTCCTTGCAAGGAAGTGTTGCACTTACTTTCATTTGAAGTGAGTACGAGGTATACATGACACTTCGCAATGAATGTTATATCTTATCATGAAACATAGAAATGAGATGCGATATCGCGTTTTAAGAAGCATCAGAACTCTATTGCTACGATACATAGACATCTGCAAACGCAATTTCCATGCAAGGAAGTGTCCCGTTCACATTCTTTTGAAGAGAATACGAGGTATACATGACACTTCGCAATGAATAATATATCATTATACATAGAAATGAGATGCAATATAGCGTTTTAAGAAGCATCAGAACTCTATTGCTACGATACGTAGACATCTGCAAACGCTACTTCCTTGTAAGGAAGTGTTGCATTTACTTTCATTTGAAGTGAGTACGAGGTATACATGACACTTCGCAATGAATATTATATCTTATCTTGAAACTGAGAAAAGAGATGCGATATCGCGTTTTAAGAAGCATCAGAACTCTATTGCTACGATACGTAGACATCTGCAAACGCTATTTCCTTGCAAGGAAGTGTCGCATTTACGTTCTCTTGAAGAGAATACGAGGTATACATGACACTTCGCAATGAATATTATATCTTTTCATGAATCATAGAAATGAGATGCGATATCCCGTTTTAAGAAGCGTTAGAACTCTATTGCTACGATACGTAGACATCTGCAAGCGCCACTTCCTCGCAAGGAAGTGTTGCATTTACTTTCATTTGAAGTGAGTACGAGGTATACATGACACTTCGCAATGAATATTATATCTTATCTTGAAACTCAGAAAAGAGATGCGATATCGCGTTTTAAGAAGCATCAGAACTCTATTGCTGCGATACGTAGACATCTGCAAACGCTATTTCCTTGAAAGGAAGTATCGCATTTACATTCATTTGAAGTAAATACGAGGTTTACATGACACTTCGCAATGAATGTTATATCTTATCGTGAAACATAGAAATGAGATGCGATATCGCGTTTTAAGAAGCATTAGAACTCTATTGCTACGATACATAGACATCTGCATCGCTATTTCCTTGCAAGGAAGTGTCGCGTTTACATTCTTTTGAAGAGAATACGAGGTATACATGACACTTCGCAATGAATAATATATCATGATGCATAGAAATGAGATGCAATATCGCGTTTTAAGAAGCATTAGAACTCTATTGCTACGATACGTAGACATGTGCAAACGCCACTTCCTCGCAAGGAAGTGTTGCATTTACTTTCATTTGAAGTGAGTACGAGGTATACATGACACTTCGCAATGAATGTTATATCTTATCATGAAACATAGAAATGAGATGCGATATCGCGTTTTAAGAAGCATTAGAACTCTATTGCTACGATACGTAGACATCTGCAAACGCTATTTCCTTGCAAGGAAGTGTCGCATTTACGTTCTCTTGAAGAGAATACGAGGTATACATGACACTTCGCAATGAGTATTATATCTTTTCATGAAACATAGAAATGAGATGCGATATCCCGTTTTAAGAAGCGTTAGAACACTATTGCTACGATACCTAGACATATGCAAACGCTATTTCCTTGCAAGGAAGTGCCGCATTTACATTCATTTGAAGTAAATACGAGGTTTACATGACACTTCGCAATGAATGTTATATCTTATCGTGAAACATAGAAATGAGATGCGATATCGCGTTTTAAGAAGCATTAGAACTCCATTGCTGCGATACTTAGACATCTAGAAACGCTATTCCGTCGCAAGTATGTGTGTGATTAACATTCTCTTGAAGTATTGGCGAGATATACGTTACGGGTTGCTTTGATTTACATCCTATCATGACAAACAACTACATTGCTACGGAATAGTGTTTCTAGATCCCTACGTATCGAATCAGTAGGGCTCCAATGCTCCTTTAAACGCGATATCGCATCTCATTTCTATGTTTGATGATAAGATATAATATTAGTTGCAAAGTGTTTCGTCTACACTTCAAAAGAATGTAAATGCCACACCTGCTTGCTAGGAATTGCGTTTCCAGATGTATACGTACCGAAGCATTAGAGTTCTAACTCTTCCTAAAACGCGATATCGCACCTCATTCCTATGTTTCAGGAAAAGATATAATATTCATTGCGAAGGGCTATGTATACCCCGACTACACTTCAAAAGGATGTAAATGCCGCACGCCCTTGCTAGGAAATAGCGTTTCCAGATGTCTAGGTATCGAAGCAATAGAGTTCTAATGCCTCCTAGAACGCGACATTGTGTCTCGTTTCTATATTTCCTGATAAGATACAATATTCAATATGATGAGTTATGTATACATCGTCGACACTTCAAATGAATGTAAATGCGACACGTCCTTACTAGGAAATAGCGTTTGCAGATGTCTACGTATCTAGGCAATAGAGTTCTAATGCCTCCACAAACACGACATCGCATCCCATTCCTACGTTTCATGACAAGATATAATATTCATTGCGAAGTGTTAGGTATGCCTCGTCTACACTTTAAAAGAATGTAAATGCCACACTTCCTTGCTAGGAAATGGCGTTTCCAGATGTCTATGTATCGAAGCAGTAGAGTTCTAATGCTTCTTAAAACGCGATATAGCATATCATTTCTATGTTACATGATAAGATGTAATTCAATGCAACGCGTTATTTATATCTCGTCAACACTTCCAAATAATGTAAATGTCACACTTCCTTACTACGGCATGGCGATTCTAGAAGTGTACGTTTCGAAGCAACAGAGTTCTAATGCATCATAAAACGTGATATCGCATCTTAATCCTATGTACCATGATATGATAAATATTCAATACAACGCGTTGTGCATATCTCGTCTACACTTCGGAAGAATCTAAGTGCCTCACATCCTTGCTTCGATATAGCGTTTATAGATATCTTCGTATCGAAGAAATATAGATCCAATTCATCGCAAAACGCGATATCGCATCATATTTCAACGTACCATGATAAGATGTAATATTCAATGTAACCAGTTATGTTTGTCGGCCCTACATTTCAAAAGTTTGTAATCCTACCCTTCCTTGTAAAGGGATAGCGTTTCTTGATTTCTACGTGATGAAGGAATGGAGATGTTAGACTGCATTCAACACCATGTCGTATTTCATTTCTGTTATATGATAAGATCAAATATTCATTGCAAGTCGTTATGGTTATCTGCTTCTAAACTTCAAATGAATGTGAATCGTGAACTGTCTTGTAACGGGATAGCTTCTCAAGATCTCTACGTCTCGAAACAATAGAGCTCTAGTACACCATTCTAGAAATGTCGCATCTCATTTCAATGTTTCATGATAAGATGTAGTATTCAATGCAACATGTTATTTTTATCTACCTCTAACACCGATAGAAGGTGAATCCTACACTTCCTTGCTGAGGGATAGCGTTCGTAGATGTCTACTTATCGAAGCATTTGATTTCTAATGCTTCATGCATCGCGATATTGCATTCCATTTCACGAGCTGAGAGTTATTAAGTAGGTTGTAATGTTCTATGCATCGCGTTAAGCTAATCCGCTTCTCCTCTTCTGATGAATTTGAATCTCACACTTCCTTGCAAGGTGATAGCGTTTCTAGATTTCTAAGTATCGAAGCATTTAATTTCTAATGTTTGCATCGCGATATCGCATTTCATTTCAACAATTCAAAATAAATAAATATGTTGTAATGCTCGTTGTATCGGATTATGCTTATCTGCTTCTACATTTCTAAAGAATCTGAATACTACAGTTCCATGCAACGGGACTGCGCTTCATTGTGTCTGCGTGTGAAGACAATGGGCCTCTAATGCTTGATGGATTGCGATGGTGTACTACATTTTAAAGTTTAATCTTCTATGCATGGCAGTATGCGTATCTGCTTCTACATTTCTACAGAATGTAATAAATTTCAACGTTTCGAAGAAAGTAAGGTAGAATCTTCTATGTATAGCACTATGCTTATTTGCTGGAGCTCTTGAAAAGAATGTAAATTATATAGTTCCGTACAAGAGGATGGTGGTTTAAAGTGTCTGTGTGTCAAAGCAATGGTGTTCTATTTGTCCATGCAATGCGATAGCGCAAATCATTTCAACGATTCAAAGTAAGTTAGCTGTAACTTCGTACATTTTGCATTTTGTTGATCTGTTTCTACACATCAAAGGTATGCGAATTCTACAGATAAATGCATTGGGATGGCGTTTCATAGTGTCTACGTATATAAGCAATAAAGTTCTAATGCCATATGCTGTGTGGTGGACTGTCTCATTTCAACGTTCGAAAGCAAGAATGTTGTAATGTTCTATGTATCGCATTATCTTTACCTACCTCTGCACTTCAAACGAATGGAAATTCGACTGTTGCTTGCACCGGGCTGGGGATTCATATTGTCTGCTTGTCAAAGCTGTAGTGATCTAATGCTCCAGGCAATGCGATGGCACATCTAATTTCTACATTTGGCACGTTAACGCCGGCGTGCATTACAGGTGAGTCACACGTGTCTGTTGCGTGAGGCAGTGTGCATTTCCGGTGAGTCACACGCGTCTATTTCGTGGGCCGGCGTGCATCACGATGGGTCGAACTTATATTTCACAAAGTAGATAGTACTAAATAGGATTATTTTTCAATTCTCAGCATTATAAACTAACATTCTATATTTAAAACATAAGAAACCAATATTATAAACCTAACTTAATTATTCAATTTTTTATGTAATTTTTCAAAACATGTTGGGTAGAGTTCCGGTTGGCCCTTACATCGGTTACAACAGATTTTTACGTTTATCGCCTTATTCGCCGCATACTGTCTACCATGTATTCTAGATATACGTTTATAACATTCTTTACATCGCTGTCTAGTTTTTCTCGCGCGTCCTTGGAACGACCGCAGAAAATGTGTACGTTTCTTGGGCACTGCTTCAGTTTCAGATGACGTTTGTTCACCGTGATGATCCACTGTACTGAGGAGATAATTAATAATTTTTTCGCGGAAGTTTAATATTTTCATTCCTTTGGTACTCCATTTTATATGTATATAACAGATATTGACGAGAGAAGTCCCGCACACTAATTCGATAACTATTTTTCTATACCACTTTACTGTTCTGCGTAATCAACTGTGATAAAAAGACATCTGGTCGGATGGTCAAACCCTTTATTAGCATTGTTATAAAGGAACACTGTGTCCGGTTTTAACTTATTCTTACTACCCTGAACAATAACACACCTGTGGTTTTCAGAAGTGGCTAGCATGCATACCAGCCTCTTATCCGCCCACTTTAAAAATTTAAAGCCACTCCGATTTTGAAAATACATAAAGCTACCCCGTTGCAGTACCCGTTTTGCCTGCAACAGAAGAAATTCTGTTTTAACTTTTACTGTACTATAAATAAATGTTACTTTTTGCAGAAGTTTCTCGGCCAAAGAGACGCAAGTATATGAACTATTTGCCTATAATGTGCGGCTTTCAAATAATAATTCACCCTCCAACGTCATAAGTACAGCATGCGCATGTGCTTTCGCTATTCTGGTTGCATTATTTCTGGCGTAAATAAGAATACTATGTGTGCATCCTTCCGGAAGGCACAGTTTACAAAGTTTTATACCATACCTATGCCGCTTTCGTGGGATATACTGAAAAAACTGTGGCGTTCTCGCCATGGAACCATGATTTCGTCGATTACAATATTCTTACCGGGCTTAACATGTTGAGTGCTACGTCAGTCCCCAGGGACTGACAGTGAACTTGCCGTTCAGGCGGCGTCAGTCCCCAGGGACAGACAATCGACTTTTCGTTTGGACAACGTGGATTCTAGGGACTGACAGCGAACTTCTTGTTTGGTCGACATCGGTGCATCAGACCGGCATTGTAAAGGGTTAAATTAAAAATGAAAATTAAAAAATTTATGCTAATATTTAATGAAGTTTATTAAAACATTTTAAACAAAGATGTGGCTGAGATTTGCACATTTTACAGTATGTAATAACTTTCTTTGTCATTTTCCTCGCTAACTGGCGTCCGAACATTTTTGTGTTTGTGCTGTAACATTCAACACAATATTTTCGTACTTCATGCGCCTTTCCTTCCTCCTTATGAAATATGTGAATTCGTCTACTTGTATTGGCCCTAATTGAGGTTTCCTCGTGAGAATGACGTGTGAGAGCATTTAGCAAATGTTTTCGGAATGTTGTAATTGACATCTTTCTTCCTGTTACATTTTGGAACATACGTAACGCATTCACGACGACAATATTCAAAAGAAGGTTGAATGCCAGTTTTCTATACCATTTTAGTGATCTTCTTAGTGGACTGCTGTAAGCACCCATTTGATCAGACAGAACAATCGCTGTTTTACCTTTATTATAATCAATAATAATTTTAGGTTTGCAGGATACCCCTGTTCTTGTTATTACGGATTTCATTTCGTCAGAATGCTTGATCGAAAGAACTAAAACATCCCTCTTGTGTTTCCATTTCATTGGCCTCTTCGAGTTGGTCGAAGAGTACCAACCAAATGCGTATTTATTGTTATAAGTTTGTTTGCTAAATCCACACTCGTATAATAATTATCTATGTATAAAGTATGGCCTTCGTGAAACATATTTTCACAAAAATTCATGACAACATTTGTTGTATTTTCTTTATCCAATGATTTGCCGATGTAAATGCAAAGATTATATGTGTAATGATTATCACAGCACAATTTAAGTATTTTTATCCCATATCTATGCTTTTTTTGTTTCATGTACTGTCTAAGTATGATCCGCCCACGGAATGGTATTACCATCTTGTCGATCCATAACATTTCAACAGGATCATAATAGTTTTTAAAATTTATATATAATTCTTTCATTAAAAATTCACATTTATTAAAAATGCAACATTCTCAACAGAATTTGAAATCTGTCTCTATTCATAATTTTCCACGGGAATGTTTGAATACGCAATGGATCAATACAGATACAAAGATGGAAGCTTTATGAATCCCATCCACAAAACCACTCCAAAAAACCTTTTATTTCGTCCTTATTTGTTGGCACTCACTTTTCAACACGTTTGGAAGCGATTGTTCTTTGTGTCGCATAAATATTTGTTTGTTCGCTTATATGTTGAAATAATTTATCCGTCACACAAAGGATGTAAAAATCTTCCATTGTGCTACAATTTTGCATTTCCTCATGAGCGAGTTTGGCACCATGGGGACTTGAGAAAGGTATAATGTTTGGCTGGTTGCCTCGCGGATCAAACCAATCATTTAGAGCACTTGTTTCAGTATTTCTTAGTGAAATACTAGATGAATTGTTACTATCTGAAGATGGTGGTGGTATTATACGCCGACATTTGCGTGGTACAAATAGCTCCCTCGACGAGTCACTATCTGTTCGTCCTCTCAACATTTTTAGCTGACGGATACCAAAACTTTTTCAAAATAGTCACTATAAAACTGAATTCTCTCTGCTGCAATAGGTCTTTATACTCCCGTGGCTTTTTTCAGAATGACACTCGCCTTGTATTTGCTCTTTCGTCTCTCTGGCATTCCCATCCCATTATTTTATATTTATACATTGTATGCAAATGCATTGCTTGTATCATTTCGACAGTCCGAACGAAACGGATACAGTGTATTAAAATTATCGTTTGCTTATACCCATTAGTCAAGCATTCGGCATCAAGTACTCCCGCGCTGCCGCCTGAGCGAGAAGTGCAACAAGATCGGCGTTGCACTCAACGTGTTAATAGTATTTTCGAAACTGTAAAGATTTGCGTTAACAACAATTCTAAGTTTATACAAACGATCCTCAGTCCTAGCCGTGGAAATAATGGTGAAATGAAAAGTATCGATATAAACCGATTGCGCTTCACCGCGTTTTTTATTCGATCGTTTGTATACATTTCCTTTTAAAACCAATATAATCTAATTTCAGGAAGAGGCGCTACAATCAATATAAGCAGGACACCAATAAAAATGTTCAGTTCGTTCTCTGTCAGAGGCTTCCTGGCCACTTGGTGTTTAGAGGAAAAAAAAATTTCAAAGTATACAAGTAGATAAGCATAGTGCTATATATATATATATATATTTATTTATTTATTTATTTATTTATTTATTTATTTATTTATTTATTTATTTATTTATTTATAAGTTAAGTCTCTTAAATATATATACTATATGCGGACTAATGTATTGCTGCATATAAAAATTCATAAATCCAAGTTACACGTTATAAATACATATATAAATAGTACTGTACATATAATATATAATATTCTCCATACCGTTCGCCAGTAAATTCGACTAGGTGTTCGATATCAGTTTTTATACATGCCTGATGTTTTCCATTAACGTTTTCTAATATGTCATTAGCTTCGCCGTATCCTTGCTCAGAATATCTAACATTACGTCTGATGCGTGGCTGCCTATTCGACTATTTAAAAGCGTAGGCGTTATTCTTATCGGTAACTTTCCCATTATCCTGCACTTACTTCGGTTCCTGAGGCTTCCCCTTCCGTGTCTTCGCTTCCTTCCAAGGCTTTCTTTTTCTCCTTTATATACACTTTTCGTATTCTTTTCTATTTCCCTATCCTTTTGTGTTATCGACAGGGGACACCGAACCGCCTGCCCAACCTTTAATCTTCTGCCAGCGTACGATGGCGCTGATTCCGAATCTCGAGCCAGCAGCACGTTTCAGCAGCATATGCTCACGATGGGGGTGAGGGCTGCAGACCCTCCGTCATCCTACTGTCTGCCCTGATACGGGCAAGGAACTCGTAGGGCCACTCGACTCGCGACCAGCATCTATCATATACTCTAACCGATTCGTAGTCACGCGTTTTCCATTAAACTTGTCGTGATGAGTGATATTGATTCATTCAATCTAAATTAATATTTTCTTCTTAAGTTTCTCGATTTTTTTACTTTCTCTCACGATACCGTCTATTTCGTTGTACCTCGTCCTTACAATATGGTATATAATTTGTTGTTTGATATTACTAGGGTTTCCTCTTAATAAATGCAGTGTTTCCACAGATTTTCTTTTTCTTCCTCTTTAGTTACATTGTTGTTATTTTATGCTTTCCACCCTCCACGTTTCCTTTCTACACCATCCCGGATCCAGCGTTATACGATTACCTCAGGATGAAGCTCCGGTCTCGCTATCTCGAGATCGAGTGTTCTCCCTTGCATCCGTTGATATATATATATATATATATATATATATATATATATATATATATATATATATATATATATATATATATATATATATGTCAAAAATTGGAGAATATTTCCTCTTACCCTTTGTATTTTTCGAATTACGTTTTAGTTAGATGTATATTAGAAACGCGTCGAAATATCGGATTTCCGTACGATTTTTTAGTAAAGTTTTATTCTTTTCCGACTATTCGTTTTCATTTCGCCGAAGGCGCTCCTGTACTCGATGCGGATCCGCTCCGATTGAACCCACCGATCATTACATTACGTTACGTGAATACGCGTTCAATCGGAGCGGATCTCTGCCACTCCAAAACTGCGGAAGACTTACTGCATAGCCTCATCCCTGGGAAAGTTCCGAAGGTTACTTCTGTCCTGAGATGGAAGTGTAGTTACGTTAGATTTAGTTAGGTTACGCTAGGTCAGTTAAGGTTGGCTTATGTTTGGGAATGTTTGTTAGGTTGTTCGGTTATGTTGGGATAGATTTAAGAAATCATAGGTTTGTTTTGTTTATGTTTAAAAGAGGGAAAGTTCGATTGTGTTAGGCTGGGTTAGATTTGAGTGAAGGCAGGGTAAGTCAGATTAGGTGTAACTGGGGTTAGCTTAGTTTAAATTAATTTCAGAGGATGATAGATTAAGTTAAGCCAAGTAAGAGATGGATTATCGATAATTGGCAATGTCATCCGTCGATAGTTCTTAAATTACCGACTATTGGTAATACCGGCCGTTATATTATCATGAGTTATCGACCCCATGCATCATCTACTGTCGATATATCATGAGTTTTCGACCGCAGGAAAGTCCAGTCGTTGATAAGTCTTGAGTTACCTACTATTGGTTACACCACTCGTGTGTGAAATCATACGTTATCGGTTGTTGGTAACTCCAGTCATCGATAATTTATTGATTATTAATCACAAGCAACACCAGCAAGAATCACAAAATTATAGTGGGAAGCTGTAAATAATGGGTGATGCAATGTACAGTTTTATTTTGCGAAGACAGTAAATCTGTTACTAATCAGTCTTTAATCGATGAGGCGATATAAAAAAACTGAAGGAATGTCTGATTTTACCCATTATGCGTGTAATCTAGATGTGAAAGGTTTACAATTAATATATGAATGTATAATATATATTTTAGTAAACAAATCAATTTATTTTACGGAATATAAATATTATTGATAAGATAAGTTGATGCCTGATTCCTCCCTAGAGGAGAATTTGGAACAGATCGATTTGGATAATTATATATGACAATGGAAAAGATCATGCAAATATTAATCGTCATTCAAATTAATTTAAACAGCGAGTTCGTTAACAAAACTGTAAGCTCAAATATTATCTATTGTTCATTATGTTAAAAAAAATTTATTGGTCTTCGTACATTACAGCACGTCATAGATCAGTCTGATTTATTGCCCAAGCAACCGTAATTCAGAAGTTAATTAATATCACATTTGCAAAAATTTACAATATGTAAATTTCGTAAATTTTAAAGGTGATGAAGCCGGTACACGGTTCTTGGATCTTAAAAATGGTAGAAAAATGCGGCAGGGAGAGGATAACCTAGTCAACCACTAGGTACAACATTAAAAATGGATTCTCAAAATTTTCTCGCAATGCTTTCTCATAAAAAAAAAATATTTTTTACGTTCAAATTAATTAGAAATGCAAAATAAGTTTACTAGTAATATAATATTATATATCTTTCGGAGAATTAATACTTGCATCGGCAAAGTTGTAATGGAATAGTTGAAAATTAGCGCTGATCTACGAAAAGCAATGAAATAAGAGATATTAATGGTCAACTTAAAGTCGAAACTTACTTTGAATAATTGAATACCGCTTTCTTAAAAGAAACCGACATATTAACTAATTAAGGAAAAATCATTCCTACTTATAAAAATTTTGTTACTTTTTGTAAAAGTTTAATATGATAATATAAAATATTTTAAATATTAAAAAGCTAAAGTAAAATATATTTTTATATATTTTTCTAATATATTTCGTAACGTTAAATGGTAAAAATTAAACAAATTGCGTTTGAAAATATTGAATTATGTAGATTGATCTTTACTCATACATTTATAATAAAATGAACATAGTTATTCACATTTAATTTTTTTTTTAAACAATGAGCAAAGATATAAAGTACTTTGTTGTTATAGTTCTAGCTGCTTCACAACTTCCGAAAATGATAAAATAGACCAATACCAGGAAAAAGTCTAATGTTTTATAATTATTTTATAGTTGAAAGATTATCAAGCTTTTTGTCTGGATGCATGCCTATATATAAGTATAACTACCAAAATGAAATGAAATCGCAAAGTGATATTTACACACCTGCGTTCTGCAATTTTGATGTATTTAAATTTCCGATTAAAGCATATAAATGTTTATAATCTAATTATCAATTACAAATGGAAATCTACAATTTATCCATGTAATAGTCCTTTCTTATTGTACGCATCCTACAATACATACACAGTATCTTTAATCTTGATGGATTTCGTATGTCCGTGTGTGTGGGTGTGTGTGTGCGCGCGCGCGTGTGTATATAGTAGCAGTTGCATAAATACCACATAATATGTTTCATGGTTTCGATTCTTGTAAATCGAGTAAAATAACATAAGATTTTCTGTAGAATATTAAGGAGCTGTGAAGCTGCTCTTACACTGCATACAGCATTTTTAACTGGAAGAATTTTTCTTCCAATGTGTCGATTCCAGATTTATTTGAATTGTTCTCGTTTAGAAAATTAAAACCGAATGACATATCCCTTAAAGCAGCACGCCGGTAACCACGATACACAACAGATTCAAGGTTCCTTTATCTGAGATTAAGGCCTGCTTTCTTTGTTTCCAAACTTCTTTTCATGGCGTTACATTCTTAAGACTCTTTCTAAGTTACAAAGAACAGAAACGCTACATGGATTAGAAAAGTGTAATAGTTTCATTTATATAATCTTGAACATCTTAAATCCGTTTACGTTACTTTGCTTGTTGTATATGTTTATCGCCTGGCGTTGAACCAACTACTACTGCCATCATCCCATTCTAAAATTTGGAAAATCCGCCAGATCTAGTGAAACCTGCTTAAATTGCAAATGTGTTTTTACTGTATCCAGCAGAAATGAAATTACACTGGCAGAAGTACCAGCTAGTTCTCCACGCCTATTTGAAACAACATTAAATCACCTTGCTAAACAATAACATATTAAATGTAAATTGGACTTTTAAATTTGAATTTATAAACATCTAACAAATAAGTATGTTTTTATTACTATTCCTATCATTATACTTTCAGTGATTTACTATGTGCTGTGATACATACACAACTATGTGCTATGTTTGTGAAGATAACAAACAGCAAAATGGTGGCGGCTCCATACCAGCACTATATTGTCACTTCGGAGGAGTGTCAGTTGATCCGTAGCCATCTGTGACCGGATTCGTTAGTTAAAATATGAGAACGTGTAACCAGCACGTTCTAAACTAGCATAAAACGCCGTGTGAATCGCGCAGCGCCAGCACCATCGTGAAACACGTGTCATCGCTCAATTCATGAATCTTCTCAGCAATGACGTTGGATCACATTTGGTAATGGGGAACCTGTGGTTTCATACAAATTAAAACCGTTAGATGTCACTACATGTTCAACATAAGAGTATTGACAGACATTTTGATAGTTGTTTTCCAATATTTATAGTTATTGAAAGAGTCATATATATTCCTTTAAACCTGTCATAAACTAAAAATATTATTTATAAGATAAAATATTACTTATAAAATAAAAATACATGCTGTTGCGTCCCTAGCACCATCTTGTGCAGTTTCTTAAGTAACATGGTGTCATCGTATTTAATATAACCCTCAATTGGATGAATTTGTAACGATGAATTGAGAAAAATACATAGAAAATAAATAAATATATATATATATATATATATATATATATATATATATATATATATATATATATATATATATATATATATTTATTTATTTATGATAAAGTAATTAACGACTTTATCGAAAAAATCGCCGTATTGAGCTAGTTTATAGAAAATAATTAAATCGAGTTCTTACATCTTCGTTTCGTGCCGGTGTATCTATTTTGGAATCAAAATAAATAAATTGCTTGGTTTAGTCATTTTTCATATTCGCTTATAATTTTTATGGAATCAGTTTTCCCATTAGTTGTGACGTGGTGACATCACAAGGCTCGCTCACCCCCCCCCCCCTGCTTCGGTTAGACTAGCTCCCAGATCACCACCCATGCGAGAAGCATGGCACGGACTATCGCGATAGCAGTACTTGCGAGGAGCGTGAAATACGCGATGGTAGAACCTCCCCCCCCCCGTTCTTTTCCTTCTCTCCGTTCGACGGATAAGACTGGCGAGCTGAAGAAGAAGACGCCCCTTCGCCGGATACGAAGACCGCAGGTCCGCGGACGGGCTATGCGCCGAGGTAGCGTGACGGGCTCGACGGTGGAGGAGTCGGGAAGCGAAACAGAAGAGACCCTGAAGCCCGAAGGATACGATCCAGAGCCCTGCAACGATAAGACCGCTGCCGTAGTCCATGGAGACGAACAGGATGGTTCTCGGGTGTGAGAAGGACCTCCACCCCTCCCCTGAGCCCATGGAGAGGAAAACTCAAGATACGCAGCGGACCTGCAGGTGAGCCGTGGAAAGCGTGGCGCGCGACACTCGCCGCAGTTCAAATAATCCAGACGACCCCCTCTAGACACACCAGAGGGGGCGAT
Source organism: Xylocopa sonorina (assembly GCF_050948175.1). Taxonomy (NCBI): domain Eukaryota; kingdom Metazoa; phylum Arthropoda; class Insecta; order Hymenoptera; family Apidae; genus Xylocopa; species Xylocopa sonorina. The sequence goes on from NC_135205.1 coordinate 553,483, forward strand.
CAGGGAAGATCGCCGAAATCCACCGATTGATGCCCCGAACAATACCGAAGCGTATAGCCCTACCCCGCCAAGGAGCCCTAAGGAGGATCTAAGGGGATCCGAAGACCCCCAGCAAACCTATATAATGAGCTAGCCAGCATGAAGACGGCCTACTCTACTACTATTCTTCTTCTCAGCGACTTAGCGACTTACTTAGCCAGCAACCGAGCAAGCGATTATACGGAGCGATTCGGAGGAGAGAGAGAGAGAGAGAGAGAGAGAGAGAGAGAGAGAGAGAGAGAGAGATCCATACGTGTTGGAAACGAGAACGTGAGTCCTTATACGCTAAAGCGTCCCATTTGTTCCCTGCCGCAATTGTGATATCGCGTATTGTGATTTGTATTGTATAACGGGTGGTGATCCCCGGTCATTTGCGGCTTGTCGTATATCCTTTTGTAATACCGCGTCGAGGCAATCTAGAAAGAAGCCGTGAGTTCAGTATCCCGCGACCCTAATTTGCGCACTCGGCTAGAAGGAGTCGAGCGAAAGAGTATTTCGAAATTTCGAGGGTTATCTTGCACCGGACTTCCCCGGGTTGCGTGGTTCACTAGTTTTTGCTACTTTTTGAGTAGCTGGCGCCCAAAAAGTCCCAGCCTCGCAGCTTCGAAATACTCGCTGGATAGGAAATTTATTGTTCTGTACTTCACGTCGTCGAATCACGCGGATATTTTGTACCCCGATATAACCACAGATTAAACTTCTGTATAACCCCGTTATTATTGGTCTATATACCCTTTTCTTGCGGATTGTAACGGGAAAACCCGTCACATAGTAAATATCAGCCTACGCCACTACCACGCATGTAGCTATGGTCAGCGAATAGTGTAATTGCCACGACCTTGTAACCCGTATGCTATATCGCGGTGCATTAATAGTACCGTGATACGCGTGTCGCCACAGTACTGAGAGTATGCCGTTACGAGAACTAAGTAGGGGCATTGTTTTTGCACAGTTCTGCCACGGAATTCGTTTCATCTGTTGTCCTTGGCGTGCCAATCGCTGGTTGTTTGGAATATTGTAGTAAATGAGGCAGACTTGTTTCTTATCATCATCAAAGAGATGGATTTTCACTTCCCCTCTTTGAATTTTGTTAATTATTGCTTGGAATTTTTGCCGTTTCTGCATCTCTATGACCGCATTGTGGATTTAACTTATGTACGATCTTATAGGTCTTCATATTTTGTTACATGTAACATTATATATGTAATACACGTTTGTTATGTAATGCTCAGATTTGTAATACTCAGATTCTTTTACTCTTTTGTAAAGCAACTTATTCTATTAACATATATTTATTAGGCATAGATGTAAGTAATTAGACAATGCTATTAAAACGGTATTACATATGTTGCTGCAATTGTATATTTAATGTCTAAAAGTGTAGTTGGAATTAGTGTCCCGTGTTATGTGATCCAATCGACATATCGCGTAAGGCTATGAAATATGAAAACCTTTTCCTATTCCACAACCCCTTTCCATGTTAAAGGAATGATTAGTTCTGCAAGACGAGAAGCCTGAATTAGTAAGATCTCTACGAACATAAGTAATTTGTAAGTAATACATTTTTTCTGTTTGAAATATTTGCCTTTGCATAGAATAGAATGTATAGATATAAATTCCTGTTTTATATCCATTTCGATCCAATTCTGTTATAGCTTTTGAGCAGGAATAATATCGATTATACCTGATTTTTGCAATAGTTGTTTATTTAACAGATTTTATAGACGTAGAAGCATCATTTGAGGGATGTATCGATCTACTTTGCAGTTCCATCAGTTTCTTTTTCTGCTCGCTACTTTCTATTCTCAGTTCCATATACTTATCCCTTATCACCATCATATATGTTGCATAAGATTATAATACCCTTTTTGTCTTTAAATTTTGCGGATATTTCAACTAAATTTCCTTTGATTAAAAAAATGGAGATGAAAAAAGAGTGAAACGCGGAGCAAAGCGGAGCAAAGAAATATTCTACTTCCGATATTGTCGGCTCTTGTAATTCTGAGGCAAGTACATTCATCTGCCGATATCGTGAACACTGTTTTTTGGCTAAATCACAGAAAACCAAATATATTATAAGGAACATATTGTGACGAGGTATCGTCACAAAACTCGCTTCACCTCCCTCCCCTGCTTCGGTTAGCTTAGCTCGCTGATCACCACCCATGTGAGAAGCTCGACGCGGACCATCGCGATAGCTGTATTTGTGAGAAGCGTGAGGTACGCGATGGTAGAACCTTTTCCCCTTCCGTCCCCCTTTTTCTCTTCTCTCTTTATCTCAAGGATTAGACTGGCGAGCTGATGGAGGAAACGATCCAAAAGACGTCCCTTCGTCGGATAAGCAGACCGCGGGATCGCGGAAGGACTGTGCGTCAAGGTAGCGGGACGGGCTCGGCGGTGAAGGAGTCGGAAAATGAGTAAGAGAAAAAGAACCTTAAATCCGAGAGATATTATGCAGGCCTTGCGAAGATGTTACCGCTGCCATCGTCCATGGAGACGCATAGGATGGTTTTTGGGTGTGAGAAGAACTCCCCCCCCCCCCCCCCCTGAACACACTAAAAGAGAAGTTCAAGAGTACAGCGGACCTGCAGGTGAGCCGTGGAAAGAGCGGCGCGCGATACGCGCCGCAGACCAAATGATCAGAAGGACCCCCCTCCCCCTAAAGACACCCGAGGGGGCGAGATGAGAAGATCCCCGAAATCCACCGATCGATGCCCCGAACAATATCGAAGCGTACAGCCTACCCCACCAAGGTGCCCTAAGGAGGATCTAGGAGATCGGAGGACCACCAGCGGATTCATTGAGCGAGCGAGTTAGCAAGCGACGAGCCGGATTTGAAAAGCGAGCGGTTTTGAGAACGAGAGAAAGTAAAGGAGAGAGAGAGAGAGAATCAGCATTCAGGAGCCTGGAAAGGAGAGCGTGAGTCCACATATGCTAAAGCGTCCCGTTTTTCCTGCCGCATTTTTGATATTATGTATTGTATTTTATATCGTATAACGGGTGGTAATCCCAGGTCATTCGCGGCGGGAACACCGTCACAATATTAAACATCGTAATATTAAATTTAACTTTGTTCATCATAGCTGATATAAAATTGCACAGTACAAAGGGCCCATCCGTTGATGAAAATAGTTTTTTTGTAAGTGTAGGTATGTTGGTCATTTGATGATTACCTTCATTTTAAAAAATGAATTGGTATATTCATTTTTCCGTAATACGATATATCATTTTAAATGCATTCTCACTGTGAATAAACACTGTTCAAAGGGCATTTTAATGGTTTGCATGATAAGTTAAACATGATAAGATTAGTATTGAAAAATCGGTTCGATTACATTTGGTTAGGCTGTTCTTTGTGTCATCCGTTTCAAAGTAAGTTCTCAGATTCACAGTTCTACGTTTAAAGCTATGTGTGTTCCATATATCTATGTAAAGTGATGGTCTCTATCAGTTGTGACGCAAACCTATCTACAGTATGTCAGGGAAGCTCGAAAGGGTTAATTATCCAAATGCTTTAAGATGTAAAACGTACTTTAATCTAAAGCGATCTATCGTTACAAGGTATCCGCTAACGTACAACTTTTCACGAGCTCGCGAACGCAAAAATAATCACCGAAAAGGGGGGTAATTCGAAACTGCGAGTCTTAGTTTCTTGGGCGTCAGCTGCGCAGAAAGCAGCAAAAATATAGTCTACACGACCTCAGAAAATTCGGGGCGGAACAACCCTCGAAACTTCGAAATGCTCCTCCTCTCGACTACGTCTAGCCGAGTACATACACTCGGGTCGTGCGATACTGAAGTCACGGCTCCTTTATTTATGGCCTTGACGTGGGTTTAATTAACAAGAGCTACGGGAAATTACGTAACACGCCGCGAATCATCGGGGATCGCCGCCCGCTTCACGATATAAGATACAATATACAATATGCAATACAAGAAATGCGGCATGGAAATGGGACGCTTTAGCGAATAAGCTCTCGCCATCGCGTTGCATGGATAAGTAGAATCCACATTCTTTTGAAATGCAGAATCACATAGGCATAATGGTACGCATAGAAGAGTACAGCATACTTACTATGAAACGTTGCAATTGGTTGCGACATCACATTGCATGCAGCATTGGAACTCTATTGCATTGACAAGCGGACCCATTAAAGGGCAATCCTAATGCATGGAACTGTGGACTTCACATTCTAATGAAGTATAATATCAGATAAGCGTAGTGCTATGCATAGAGGATACCATCTTACTTACTTTCAGACGCTGAAATGAGATATGCCATTGCATTGCATGGAACACTAGAAAACAACTGCTTCAATGAGAAGACACTATAAAACGCCATCTAGTTGCATAGAATTGTGCAATTCACATTCTTTCAAATCGTAGAAGCAGACAGGCATAACTCCATGTATAGAAGAATACAACTTACTTACTTTGGAACGCTGGAGTGAGATGAGCCATCGCATTGCATCGAGTATTAGAACTCCATTGCTTTGATGCGTAGAACCTTTGAAGCCCCATTCTGTTGCATGGAACTGTAGAATTCACGTACTTTTGAAGTGTAGAAGAAGATGAACATCACGCGATGCGATGAATATTACACCCTATCATGAGACATAGAAATGAGATGCGATATCGCGTTTTATGAAGCATTAGAACTCCACTGCTGTGATATATAGACATCTAGAAACGCTATTCCGTAGCTAGGAAGCGCGGCATTACATTCTCTTGATGTGTAGACAAGATATACATAAAGCGTTGCATTGAATTACATCTTATCATGAAACATAGAATTGAGATACGATATCGAATTTTATGAAGAATTAGAAGTCTATTTCTTCAAAACGTAGACATCTAGAAACGCTATCCCGTTCCAAGGAAGTGTGGCATTTACATTTTTTAGATGTGTTGACGAGATATACATAACGCGTTGCATTGCATATTGCATCTTACCTTGAGACATGGAAACGAGATACGATATCGCGCTTTATGAAGCGTTTGAACTCTGTTGCTTCGAAACGTAGACATCTAGAAACGCTATCACGTAGCAAGGATGTGTGGGATTTACATTCTCCCGAAGTGTTGACGAGATATACATACCATGTTGTATTGAATAGCATCCTATCTTATAACATAGAAATGAGATGCGATATCGCGTTTCATGAAGCATTGGAACGTTATTATTTCGAAACGTAGACATCTAGAAACGCTATTCCGTAGGAAGGAAGTGTGGGATTTACGTTCTTCTGAATGGTATTCGAGAGATACATAGCGCGTTGCATTGAATATTACATCTCTTGTCATGAAGCATAGAAATGAGTTGCGATATCGCGTTTTATGAAGCATTAGATCTCCATTGCATCAATAAGTACACACTTAGAGACCTAAATTGCCGTAGCAAGAATGTGTGGCATTTACTTTCTTTTGAAGTGCAGACGAGATACATATAACGGGTTGCGTTGAATATTATATCTTATCATGAGATATAGAAATGGGATGCGATATCGCGTTTTATGAAGCAAAATATCTCTATTCCTTCGATATCTGGACATATAAAAGCGCTATTTTATGGTGAGAAAGTGTTGGATTTACATTCTTTGATGTGTAGACGAGATATACATAACGCGTTGTATTTAATATTATACCTTATCAAGAGACATAGAAATGAGATGCGATATTGAGTTTTATAAAGCATTAGAACACCATTGCTGCGATACCTAGACATCTACAAACGCTATTCCGTCACTAGGAAGAGTGGGATTTACATTATCTTGAAGTATTGACTAGACAAACATAACGCGTTGCATTGAATTATATTTTATCATGATACATAGAAATGAGATGCGACACTGTGTTTTATGAAACATTAGAAATCCATTGCTTCGATAAATTGACATCTAGAGACACTATTCCGTAGCTAGAAAGTGTGGCATTTACATTCTTTTGAACTGTAGTCGAGATATTTATTGTCTGCCCTACACCAGGACGGTGATCTGGCGTGCTTCCTCACCCAGACGGGTATACGCTAACAGAATCTACCATCTACCAACTAGTTACACCCACCTCACTCAAACGGGCGATAGAAAAATCCAGATGTGCCGCGGCGCTTTTCCCACGGGTGAGTCCTGCAGCTGCTCCGTCGGAGAGGAGGAATCCTAACCGCTGGAGTACCCACGGGGAACCTCGGGGAGGCGAACTCACTACGTGTACGCAAACACGCTCACTCTGACCCTTTTTCAATTAGGATGGATCAGTTTGGCCAAATTTATAGATGATCGAGACTGCCAGTTTCAGTCTTATTCAATTTTGCTCTATGAATGTGGCTCGGACTAGTTTGGGCAAATCGATAGATGCACCAATCCCCCGAGTCGCAGTATTATTCGTTAGCCGTTAGCCACCGGGCAAGCCCGGCGCCCATGTTCCACCACGAGGAGGTGGGGATGGGTACTTCCTGGACACCCAGGTTCTGGAACCCCTGTAGTCGAGATATTACTTTAAACCTAACCCCGGGAGGGGGCTCAGGCATGCTACCTCTCCTCTTAGGGCATACGCGAAAAATAACAAAGCCCATCCTAGCCGCCCAACGGACCTGCTGCCTCGGTCCGGGGCTAGGAAAGTACGGCACCACTGTTATCGTCATTTGGGTATAAGAAAAAGTACCCATCCGTTTAATTAAGACGTGGCTGCACACGGCGGCGCCCCATCGCCGCCTGCCGCTCTCTTTGAGGAAAGGACCTTTTTAGTCTTGACTTATAGCCGGCGTAAGGACTTTGATCTACGAACAGAATGGATAAGTAGAGGCAACATTTGAGATTCTAACTGTCCCATTTATATTCGATAGAAGTGGAGGGCAGGGCTGCTATGGGGCAGAACCTGAAATATGGGCAGGGACTCCGTCCCCCGACCAGCATCAATCTGAATGCCGTAGGCAATCCACCTGCGGCACATTCCGGGGGGGACCGCGAGGAGGTTTCATGCAAGGCTAGAGTGTGAGAGGCTATGTTTTCGCGTCATCCACCCTGTGACCTTATCACCGGGACCATCGCTATTCTTTGATACTAGGCGCCAACGGGCCGCCCGACACCTACGAACGCGTATGGTCGTTTACGGTGCACCCCCTCCCCCTGTAGTCGAGATATACATTATGCGTTACATTGATATTACTGTGACGTCCACCGAACCTTACGGTGCCATCTACACCCCCTGGCAAAGCCGCACACACCTCCGGCCGCCATTGTAGAAACGATCATATCGACACACGGTAACACAGACCGATCGCCGAGCTAAGGCAGCCACCCTCGCATCAGTGGTGTTGGATGACACGATCGCGTCACGAGGCGTACGTGCCGCATATAGCTGGAGAACGAGGGAGCCACGGCCTCCGCACGAGGACCATTCCTCGTATTATGAAGAGTTGCCCGTCGTTGCGCACCCATATCCGTACTTTACATACTATTATAAATAAAATTAAGCAAATTCTATAATTTAAGCACACTACACTCGATGTACATACATGACACAGCACACACAAGCTAGCATAAGGCATCTCATGTGTAATCCTAATTTTAAGAGCGTACTTATAGAAATAGGAAATAAGCAAAGCGCCCGAGCGAGCGCCAGAAGCTCGTGGCTCACGCCGAACGCGCGCGCCCCACCACGACCGTCCATCCCACACCGTGAGCCAAGCGTCCGCCCCACTCTGGCACCCCGCGACTCGCGCGCCATGCGATCCGATGAGGTCGCATGTTCGCGAGCTGAAAGTGTAGTTCGAGTCATTCGCTCCAAGCATGCGGACCTCTCTCAATTATAATTCGAACCAAGTTCGAGTCATCCGCTACAAGCGAGCGGACCTCTCTCAATTTTAAACTCTAATTCAAATCGATTTCGACCATTCCAACTCAAAATCTAATTCAATTCAGGTTGCTAATTCTAACTTTAATTATATTCTAATATCATCGAATCCTTCTACTTAGTCAACTTTAGCATAGGGAGGTAACAGTGTAAGCTTAGTTTTATTTAGAAAATACTTTATTTGGCCAGTACTTACAATTCTCATTGTTCTAAACATTCCTTGTCTTACTATTATTATAAATTCATTTAGTACGAAGTCTTACACGAGTTCACGCGTCTCCGAAATCATTCTGTTGAGATCTTCCGAGACTAGAGTAAAGACACACGTCGATTTTCCATATTCCTGTACCGTTAAGCTAGAACGGACGTCCGCTTAGTGGACCCGTATCTGGACATTTGGAATCCGACTCGAATGCGCCGTTCCGGAACATCCAAACGAACTCCCCGCGCGGGAAGGAAAAACTTAAGATTACTTACATTAGTACTCTATTGCTAGAATAAGTAGGCATCAGGAAACGATGATCCGTAGCAAAGAAGAGTGGAATATACATTCCTTTGAGGTGTAGACGAGATATACATAACGCGTTACATTGAATTACATCTTGCCATGTAACGTAGCAATGAGATTGCATATCGTGTTTTATGAAGCATTAGAACTCTATTATTTCGATAGATAGACATCTAGAAACGCTATTTCGTAGCAAGGAAGTGTGGGATTTACATTCTTTTGAAGTGCTTACGAGATATACATAACGCGTTGCATTGAAATTACATCTTATCATGAATCATAGAACTAAGATGCTATCGTTCTATGAAGCATTAGAACTGTATCGCTTCGATGCTTAGACATCTAGAAACGTTACTCCCACGCATAGAAGTGTAGGATTTACATTTTTATGACGTGTTTACCAGATTTACATAGCGCGCTGCATTCATTTCACATCTTATCATGAAACATAGAATTGAGATGCGATATTGCGTTTTATGAATAATTAGAACTCCATTGGTTCGATATATAGACATCTACAAACGCTGTTCCGTACCAAGGAAACATGGGGCTTAAATTTTTTTAAGTATATACGAGATAAGCATAACGCGTTGCAATGATATTACATCTCATCGTGAATCATAGAATCGGGATGCGATATCGAGTTTTATGAAGAATTGGAACTGTATAGCTTCGGTATATAGACATCTATAATCACTATTCTGCAGCAAGAAATTGTGGGATTTACATGCTCTTGAAGTATTGACGAGATGTACATAACGCGTTGCATTGAATTACATCTTATTCTGAGACATAGAAATGAGAAGCGCTTTCGCGTTTTATGAAACATTAGAACTCTATTTGTTATTATTTTATGTTAAAATTGTTCATAATGTCTACGTTTCAATTCAATAGAGTTGTAATGCTCCATGCAATGCTATGTCGTATCTCACTTCAGCGTTTCAAAATAAGACAGCTGTAATGTTCTATGCAGCACTTTAAGCTTATCCGTTCTACTCGTCAAAAGAATGTGAATTCTACAGTTTCTAGCACCAGCGTGGTGTCTTATAGTGTCTACCGGTCAAAGCAGTAGAGTTCTAATGCTGCATGCAATGTGTCCTACGACAAACATGCGATTCATGCTGTAATAATTAATTGATTCATCCTTATTCAGACACTTGCCATAATTCACTCAACGAAACATCTTGCTACCAAGCTCCTAATTCCACATATCCTGCATAATCCGTAACCCACACATAGCAGTAATAAACTCCTAAAGCAACAAATGTCGTCTTATCGATACATTCAGACGCATCAGAAAACATGAAAATAACTCAATCATTATCATTTCATTTTAAGTTAAATATAATTGTTGCTTGTTAAGAAATCGTGTCAATTCTAATTGTATTGATAAGATCACAGACCTTCTAGAGTTTCTGGAGAAACGGGCCAACTGTGTACCAGAGATCAACGCAAGATCAAGCTCAACCGTAAGTCGGATCGAAGGAAGACCATCTGACCATTCACACTACACGAATCAACGTACTAGGCAGAAGCAGGTGCTCTTGTCACAAGGACATTCTAATGACGATTACACCGAAAGTGGGACAAACAGGACAATCATAAGAACCCAAAAGTGCCCAGTATGCATCGGAGGATACAGCATCTGGGCATGTGTAGCGTTTCACGAGCTCTCTGTTCAAGACCGCAAGGCAACTATCGAAAAGGTTTCACTATGCATAAACTGCTTGCGCAAGGGACACAAATATAGCATGTGCCACAGTGGCTCCTGTCGCATACGTATCAAGCAATATCACACGATACATCACCAAACATAAAGAACCCTGCAACAGACTACTTCTAAACCGCCAACCATCAATTCACCTGAAGAACAAGAACCGATAACGAACGGAGAATCTTCAATGTCCGAAAGACTTCATGACGTTGAGGCGCCGAAGGAAGGGGGACATCAAAACGTGTTTGTCGTCGATTCAGTCACGAATGAATTACTCGTAACCACACAAATTCACATTTGAAACCACGATCAACAACCAGTCAACTGTCGAGCGTTGATCGACACGTGCGCAACTATAAATTTTATGTCAGAAACCCTCGCGAAGAATCTTGACATTCCAAAAAAACGCTGCTCCGTACCCATCGGTGTTCTAAACATAATGTACACAATAGCAGAATACTCCATCACGACAACCTTTAAATCATGAGTCAGTGATTATGAACGAGATCTGACCTTTCTTACAGTCGTAAATATCTCATCGTCCATTCTCGATCAACCCATTCATCCATCTTTCCAAGTCTTTCAAAATACAACTTGTTATTGTCCAGTGACAGTCGGCCTGCTCCTCAGCGCTGGAGCCGTCCTAGCGTTCTTACAGATTTATATCTTCAAAAACAAGGCTCGGATGGGTAATCGGGGGAAGTGCCCCCATCTACCAACCCAAACGCAACAACTTATATCATAAAACCACCACGTTACTACTTGACAGCACCACGACAATGTTGGAAGATTGAGTAAGTATCCAGAATCCAACGTTTCTCCAAATCAGAGAGACACTACAAGACACATTACCGACTACATACCACGCAAAGCGCGGATGGCAGATACGTTGTGGCATTCCCATTCAACGATAAAGGACCACGATTCGGTGAATCCAGATCTAGAGCTTTAAAATGATTCACTGCATTAGCAGGGAAACTGAAGCGCGATCCAAATTTAAAAAGGGAGTACTACGCAGTCAAACAAGAATACCTTGTCCTTGGTCAGGTGTCAGAGATCGAAACCAACCAACACGTGAACGGGGGATATAATTTGCCCCATCATGAGGTCACGAAAATCGGTAATCAAACGACCAAGTTGAGGGTGGTACTTGACGGCTACGATGCCACAACAACGGGAGTATCCCTCAACGATACACTACATACCGAAGATCCAAGAAGGCCTGATTCACATATTAATGCAATTCCGTACGCATAAATATGTTATCACGAGCGATATTAAAAAAATGTTCAGACAATTTATAGTGCGTCCAGCTAATAGCAAATACCAACGCATTCCATGATACAATGCCACCGAACAAATTCGAACATATCAATTAAGCACGATCAGCTTCGGGCTTTCAGCTGCACCTTTCTTGGTCATCCATTGCCTGACGCAAACTAGCTAATGATGAATAACACAGATTTCCCAACGCATCTAAAATCTTAAGGCGCGATTTTTACATCCATGACGCGCTCACTGGAACAACCGTAGAAGAGACCATTACATTGCGAGAAGAACTATCCGAGCTGCTACAAACCGTCGGATTAAAGGTCCGATAATGGGCGGCAAATCATAGATCTCTATTGCATGGCCTCCCTGAACAAGGTATCAATATATTACTCAAACTTGGTGAGTCATCAATCATCAGAACTCTCGGCGTGGTTTGGATTTCCGCAGATGACTCCATCGGATATGCAGCAAAGGCAACGTCACCCTTACCGCGCATCACCAAACGCTCGATTACTTCTGAAATCGCGAAAATATACGACCCAATAGACCCCTTCGTCCAGTTATAATCGTGGCCAAGATCCTGCTCCAGAAGATTTGAGCCTTAAGGTAGATTGGGACGAATCACTACCGGAAGCCATCCATACCGAGTGGATAATGTACTATGCTCAACTACCACTCCTAAACAACGTTCAATTCGAAAGACTACTTTTCCTTATTATCAATAAGGAAAAAAACATATAGATTCATGGATTCTGTGACGCCAGCGAGAGAGATTAAGGAGCTTGTATCTGCCTACAATTCGTCGATAAGCAAGGACATATACAGGTAGAACTCCTCATAACGAAATCGAAAGTGGCAACCCTAAGGAGTCAATCGATTCCACGACTCGAACTGTGCAGAGCACTATTGCTTACGACGTTACCTATTACGATTCGCCAGTCTTTATAGCTAGAGTGCAATCGCACGGTTCTATGGACGGATTCCAGCATCGTTCTACATTAGCTCAAAACATCGTCACACACTCTACAAACATTCGTAGCAAGTCAGGTATCAGAAATACAAACAAGAACGACCATCGATGATTGGCGACACTTCGCGACAGGTTCATCGCGTTCACAGGTTCAACAGCGAAAAGGTCAAACACAGAAAATGGAGTCCTATCGGTAGCTGAACTCGAACACTCCAAACATCGTGTCAAAACAGAGAGTTCTAGTGCTCCACGCAGTGTGATGGCGCATCTCACTCTAACGTTTCAAATTAAGTAAGCTCTAATCTTCTATGCATAGCAGTATGCTTATCTGCTTCTACGCCTCAAAGGAATGTAAATCCTATATTTCTATGCATGTGGGTGGCGCTTCACATAGTGTCTGCGTGCCTTAACAGTGGAGTTGTTATGCTCCTTGCAATGCGATGGCGCATCTTATTTGTTTGTATCGAATTAAGTAAGCTGTAATCTTCTATGCATGATGTAGGAAACTTATTAATGGAAGAGAATTACAAGATTTTGTAAATCATTAGATAGTTCCTTTCAACTGAGACATTACTTCAAGGACTGCTAATGAACAACTGCTTCATCGTTTTAAAACATATACCCGAAATCTCATTTATTCTGCATATTCGCTCTCTCGCATGACTAGGACTCTGTTGCATACGTTTAATTGCTACTAAATCTCCTTCACAATAAATTCCAGCCTTTCGTCTGCTCTTGTTAAAAGTTAGCCTATTCTCTTGTTGGATCCTGGATACATTTCTGCTTGCTTGAAGCCGTACTTCATCTCGTTTATCTTGAAAAAGTGCGATCCATTCTTTTTCAAATATTTCTCGGATGTCAAGATAACCTTTAAGTCCTGGATGTACCTCAAAGAGAATTTCCTATTTCTAAATACTTATACCATTCACAGGGTTTAGGTGCTGCTAATTTTGGTGACAACAGTATGAATGTTCTATTAGGACCTTTAACTTGACCAGCTCTAGGAATTCTTGTTGTACTTGAAACATGTTCTATATTTTCTTCTTGATAATATTGCTTGAAATCATTTGCTGTGAAAGCCGTTCCCCTATCAGAAATTATTCGACGCGGATTACAAAAAATAGTCGCTTGCTTCTTCAGGCGTGACAAAATTTAAGCTGTAGTAGCAAATTTTGTAGCATAAAGCCATGTAAATTTTGTAAAAGCATTTACCACTACAAATATATACTGATACGTTCTTTTGTTGATGGCAGCGGTCCAAGATGATCGATATGAAATGTATCAAAAGGAATACTCCCGTTTTCAATCGGATTTAAATGACACTCCTGCTTCCCCTGCATCTTTTCGGCTAAGATGCATGCAACACAAATTCTTACCACCTTTTCAACTTGCTGCCGAAGATTTGGAGTCTAATAATCTTTACGTACGATAGCTTCAGTCTTGAATACAGAAAAAAGTCCACACTCATGAGCTCGCCTTATTTCTTATATCTGCATCCGACGTTGTACTACTATTTGACTATCACCTCCAGACTCTCTGTACAGAAAACTTCACCGTAAAACATAATCATTCGTCTTGTTTTGAAGTATCAAATCTCGAAGTTTCATTACAGTTCCATCTTCTTCCTGTGCTTTCCGCAAACGTGCTGTAAGATGTCAGATTCATCGATTAAGAAATTTGTAGAAGGAGGATTTCTACTAAGCGCATCAACCTGTATCATGCTCTTCCCTGGACACACAAGGGACAAAGATCTTTCTTATTCATTGTAAGAGTAGAAGCTCGGCAATCAGTAACAGTACCAAACGCAATTCCTAATAAATAAATTCCTAATTTCTTCAATGCTTTTTCTATTGTTAAAATCTCAAACTCATAGCTACTGTATATAGATTCAGCAGAAGTTGTCTTACCACTAGAAAATAATATACAGGGTGAAAAGGTTGATCTTTGTTATTTTTTTTAAATAAAATCACTCCGTACCCTAACGCAGAAGCATCTGTATGCAACTCTGTCTCTACTTCTACTTGATACAAATTCAATATTGGTTTCTCACTCAATAAATATATAATAATATAAATTTGCGAAAATACCCGATTAGTCCAAGAAAACTTTGTACTTGTTTAACATCTGTCAGCTATGGAAATCGTCGGATTGCATCAGTTTTAGTGAGGAACGAACACAATCATTATTGATTGCATGCCCGAGGAATTCGACAGAAGTTTGCAGAAAACAACATTTTTCCCAACTGAATATTAAACCCGCTCCGCTGGCTATAATTGACATCCAATCAAGATTTTTGATCCGACTTTCAATATCATTTCATGAAATAATCAAATCATCCACGTATGCCAAAACTATTCTCTCTCGAATAAGATCTCTAAATATGGTATTTATAAAACTTTGAAAAACTGCTGGCGAATTACATATACCAAAGGGACTCGTAAGAATTCATAACGACCATCTGGTACAATAAATTGTATACTTTCGACTTGATTGATCCTGTCGCGCGTGAAAGAAACCGTTTTTCAAGTCAAGAGTGCTGAAAATGCGTGCGCCTTTTTACGAACCTAATTGATCTTCAATCAATTGTAACAGATACCTGTCTTTAATAATCTTCTTACTAATTTGTCGATAATCCACACATAATCTAAACGAGACATTTTTCTTCCGCATGAAAATAACCGGACTCGCATAATCAGAAGTAGATAACTGAGCGACTCCATCCGCAACCCACTGTTCTATCAGCGCATTAACAATCTCTTTTTGCGACGCTGACAATCGTCTCGCCGATTGATATACAGATTCTTAGCCTTTCAATAATGATTTCATTGCAATTTTAGGTTCAAGGGTTTTACTCGGCTTGTAATTACTAACAAGATTTTCTATCGTCACTTGCTAATTAGGATCTAATACATGAAACACATCAACTTGATTTACGTCTAACACATTTCCAGTACAATATTTTCTCTTCCAACAATTTCGCTCGTTACTTTCGGTAAAGGACAAATGTTTACTTTACCACCTCTAATGCTAACATCGGCTACATTTAAAAAATTCGTTCCTATCAAAAACTTGTGTCGATCAATGGTATCAGAGATTACTTGTATTCAAATCGGATATGAGTGTCCACCTACGATAATTTCTGCTTGAAACTCACTTAATGTGGTATTATTCTTTGAACCTATTCCGTCGAAGTGTAATTCATTCCGTCGTAATTCCTGAGAACCTAGCTTAATATACTCGTCTGTGCGAATTAAACTAAAATCACTTCCTGAACCCATTAATACTTCGATCTCGCATCCGTTAAGTAAAACGCTTTTGAGATACGTTCGGTACGATACTCCTAATGTCGCGCAGCTCTCTTCACTCGCTTTAGCTTTCTTGGGACATTTCAACGCAATTTTTCCACGTTCTTGACATATAAAACATTTTACACTGCTATTTTTCGTTGGACAATTCATACTAACATGATCCCCCACCACAATTATAATATCGTACAAAATTACCAGTGAACTCTTTTATCTTACCCACATTGACCACCCCTTTCGTTCATTTCTAACGAAACTATCTTCACACTTCTCAAACTTTGTTAACATCTGCAGACCCGTCAAACCTCGATCTCGAAGAATTACCTCTCAAACGTTTTCGAAAGTTGATCGGTTGTTGTAAACTGTTCAATACGCGCCTGATTCCGGAGCATTTCATCGGAGATGCCGTCAATCAGATATTCAAGTATTTCATCATCGTTGATTGGTACTCAATTTCCAAGAATGATCTTCTCGTGCAAATATTCATGAAAAGTCTCATTCCTCTTCCATAACCGCTATTCAAATTTCTTCCTTATTTCAATTTTGCTTTGTGGATGAAAAGACGTAACTCTTAATTCTTTCAGCAGTCGGTTGAATGGCATAGTTATATATTCTGGTTTAGAATGAAAACATTCATGTGCTTTTCCCCTCAATCTCATACCGATAAGCTATGCGAAAAACTCATTTTTTCCGCACACTCGGCCTCGCTCGCAATTTAGAATATTCCACGTACATAATATTTGATACATGAATTATTGATTAACTTTTAAATTAAGATAATTTAATCATCCTTCAATAACATTATGCTACTACAAAGCAAAGGAATGTGCACTCTACAGTTTCTTGAAACGGGATAACGCGCTGTTGTATCTGCTTGTCAAAGCAATGGAGTTCTGATGCCCAACGCAATGCGATGCCGCACCAGATTTCATCGTTTCAAAATAAGGAAGCTGCTTTTCATAGCACTGCGCTTATCTGTTTCTACACTTCAAAGAATGTGTACCCTACAGTTTCATCCAACGTGATGGCGCTTCGTAGTATCTGCATGTCAAAGCCATGGGGTTTTAAATATACATGCAGTGCTTTGGCGCATATCGCCTCAACGCTTCAAATTAAATAGTCTGTCATCTTCTATGCATAACATGCTGCTTATTTGCTTGAACACTTCTAAAGATAGGCAATTCTACAGTTTCATGCAACGGGACGGTGCTTCATATTGTCTGCATCTAAAAGCAATAGAGCTTTAATGCACCATACAATGCCATGGCGTATCTCATTTCAACGTTCTAACGTAAGTAGGCAGTAATCTCCTATGAATGACATTATGCTTATCTGCTTGCGGATTTCTAAAGAATATGAATTCTACAGTTCCATGCAACGGGATGGCGCTCCATGGTATTTAGGTATCGAAGCAACGGAGTTCTAATGAACCATGCAATGCGATGGCGCACCTCATTTCATTGTATCAAACCAAGTAAGCTGTA
Source organism: Xylocopa sonorina (assembly GCF_050948175.1). NCBI lineage: Eukaryota > Metazoa > Arthropoda > Insecta > Hymenoptera > Apidae > Xylocopa > Xylocopa sonorina. Next base: position 570,626 of record NC_135205.1, read on the forward strand.
ATCTTCTATGCACAATATTATGCTTATCTGCTCTTAAACTTAAAAATAATGACTTACTACACTTCCCTGCTAAGGGAAAACTTTTCTAGATGTCTACCTTACATCTATATCAGAGTCAAAGTCTTTTTCTATTTTCAATTACAAGCTCCTTTAACATTCCATTCCTCGAGTACGCTCACGATTAACTGCTACTTCTCTTACAAATCATCCTCAACGGTCTTAAAGCTGGTCGGTTAGAGCGATAAAATGCTTAGCCGCTCTTACTTTATTTCTGTTGTGACAAGATGTCTTGCGCCTAGGTAGATCCGGTAAGCTAGAGCGAACCAGCGCTTAGCCGTGCCGTGCTTTACCGAAGTTTAACTACTTCTGACGAGCTTCGGTTCTCGGATGAAGCATACACGACGCGCGGGTAGGGAGAAATTTATCCGAAGACTTGTGCGTGAATACGTGGGTGGTATACCCTTATATCGTAGAGCTCTTCCCGTTTCTGTCAAGGAAGTCTTCGCTGCCCTACGTCCCGTACGAGCCCAAAATCGACCGATTCCAACGTCCATACCCGCTAGCCAGAATCAACCTGCCTGGCTTCTGATGTCAATCACCGTTCCGCTGTTCCAACCGTACACCGCTGCTATTCGGGTCAACGATCCTCGGCGCCTACGCTACCTGGAACGAGAGGCAAACCAATAAATTCGAGGCAACGAGAGGTAAGTTCAAACGTCTTTGTACCCGGTAAATAGCGTCCTGTCCGCTGAAGAACACAGCTCCCAGCAATTCGCGTCGACTTCGGAAGAGGCTATGATTAGCGTCAACGCGACGAGCGCATTCACGACCACAGGACGTGACACCCGACATCTCGATGAATGGAGTATTATGACTCTATTGCTTCGACACGTAGACATCTAGATACGCTATTCTTTTGCAAGGAAGTGCAGGATTCACATTCCTTTGAAGGGTAGAAGCAGAGCGGCATATTGCTGTGCATAGAAGATTGCAGCCTACTTATTTTGAAACTTTGAAGTGAGATGCGTCATCGCACTTCATGGAGCATAGGAACTCTATTGCTCTGAAACGTAGACATTATGAAGGGCCATTCCGTTGCAGGGAACTGTAACATTCACATTATTCTGAAGTGTAGAAGCAAGTAAGCATAATGCGACGCATAGAACATTACATACTTGTTTTGAAGCGTGAAACTGAGAAGCACCATCTTGTTGCACAAAATATTTTTTATTGCTTCCGACAAATTATAGTACTTAGATGTTCCCTATTATTGCAAGGAATCTTCGAAGCTAGTCACATTGAGATGTAGACACTCAGATGCGACATCTCTTTTATTGGAACTTTAGGAATTCCTTTGAAACATAGGACTGTGAAGCTGCATCGCGTTGCATGGAGATTTAGAAAGTGCTTACTATGAACCGTAGAAATGAGAAGCGCTATGATGTTGCATATAACTTTGCATCTTACGTACTCTGAATCATACATAGTGATAGGAACCATCACTTTATATAAATATATAGATCACACATTGCTTTAAACGTTGAACTGAGAATTTGAGAACTTCCTTTGAAACGTAGGCAGATAAGCACCATCGCGTTGCTTAGAACTTTAGAACTTGCTTACTTCAACAAAGATTTCTATTGACTTTGTCCGTTCTGTTAGAAGAATTTTTGATAAGCCACTTACGTTTCACGTTTGCAATATTGAGAATATGTGTATGAGGTATAATCGTTTAAGTTCCTAAATGATTACTTAGTGTTGATTATTATTTAGTAACTCGGTTATAAACGTGTCTGCATAAGATTTAATCAATATGTTCGTAAGCCTGAAATTTATAGAGTTATTCGTTAGTCACTTATTGCTCAAACGGCGAAGATTCTGACCCTTTGAAAATGGTTGACTTTCATCAATTATCTTAAAAACTGAAATACTGTCCAACTGCTTGCCTTAAACACTATAATTGAAATTTTCAAAGTATTTTACCTCTTACAGATGTGTCACATCTTGGATCGTGGAAAATTAATCGTTTGCCCGAGCAACACGCAGCCTCGAACAGATCGGCTCGCACAATTGCGTCGAAGACCGGGTTCTTTTTGAAACGCGGAACACTGCGCAAAAGTCACAAACGCGAGTATATAAAAAAGGGGAGTAACTTTTCGGAGTCTTGGAAGCTGCTAATTAATAACCTCGTTCCAGGTATCATCGTCGGCGAGGATCGTCTTCTGGTATGGTCCCTGCGTACGGGCTGTGAGGCGAAATCGACAGGGGAACGAGTACCCAGGCAGTCTGATCTCTGTTGCGGATCGGCGACGGAGGCGGCGATGCGGAATGGCTGTCCGATCGGCAGACAGCAGGAGATGAGACGGTGCAGTGGTGGACGATGGAGTAGCTGCTTGTACCCACGTATTCGCGTATTAGACAACGTAGGAATTGGGTGCGTAACTGCGGGCGACTCCTCGTGGTGCGTGGAATGGTCCTCGTGCGGAGGCTGTGGTTGGTGTCTGCTCCAGCTGTCTGATGTATGCGCGTCCAGGCGCGATCGTGTGGTCCAACTCCTTGATGCGAGGGTGGCTGCCTTAGCTCGACGATCGGACTCTGTTACCGTGTATTCGTATGCTCGACTCTGCAATGGCGGCAGGCAGTGTGTGCGGCTCTGGTGGGGAGTGTAGGAGGTACGGTGAGGTTCGGCGGACGTCATAGATGCATTTCAATTTCAGAATGTTTTATTTTTCTATCTACTGTTTAGAACATCTTTCTCCTGTTGGAATGTTCAAGTATTTTTCATATTCGTAATTATTGAAAATGTTTTGCTTTGTCCTCTAACTTAATATTTAGAATTTCCTGAGAAATTCCTATAAATAATTGTTTATCATAGTGAACTATATAACTGCAATTAGAATTCTTTATGAAATAATAATAACAGAGAGGTATGTATTCATTCTTATAATTTTGTAAAGAGTATTTAATCTTACTATTGAAAATGAATCATTAAGATTTGTTTACAATCTAATGGAATTTAATTACCTTTTGAATCAAATTTACAATGATAATATTCCATAGTTTAACAATTTTGTGAGCTATCCTCAGAAATCCGCAGCTCAGTACTTATAAAATGGACGACAAACGAACAACCTAACTAAATGTAATCAAACCGATTTTTCAATACTAATATTATCATGTTTAACTTATCCTGCAAACTATTAAAATGCCCTTCGAACAGTGTTTATTCACTTCCTTCCACCACTGTTTACAATACGTATGTTTCATTTACTATTAAAACCGTAATTATTATCGCTTGCCTTTACTTTTTCTAACCTTCAACGGCTTCATGTTATAGGTCGTTGAACTCATTTTAAAATGCTCTATCGTATTACGAAAGAATGAACATACCAATTCATTTTAAAAAATGAAGGTAACCTTCAAATGTCCAACATACCTCCACTTATAAAAAAAACTATTTTCATCAACGGATGGGCCCTTTATACTGTGCATTTTTATATCAGCAAAAATTTCTATGAAACTTATAGTTTCGTGGATATCTGAGGTGCTAATTATTACTGCCCCACCCTGTATGTTGTTATGGATGTATCCAACAAGGCAACGATGAACAAAGTTAAATTGAATATTACGATGTTTAATATATTTGTTTTTCTGTAATTTAGCCAAAAAACAGTGTTCACGATGTCGGAAGATGAATGTATTTGCCTTAGAATGATAAGAACCGACAATATTGAAAGTAGAATATTTCTTTACTCTGCTGACCGAATCAATGGAAACGCTAAGTAATGTGCGTGCCTTTCGAAACAGTCAGATGCAAATTACGACACAACGTTTCGAAGAAATGGTACGTGCCACTCTTTTTTAATTTCCGTTTTTTTAATCAAAGGAAATTTGATTGAAATATCCGCAAGAAGTTATTATAATCTTATGCAACATATATGATGGTGATAAAGGATAAGTATATGGAACTGAGAATAGAAGAAGAGAATAGAATTGGACTTTCTATTCTATGCAAAGCCAAATATTTCAAAGAAAAAAAAATGTATTACTTACAAATTACTTATGTTAACATGGAAAGGGGTCGAGGAATAGTAAAAGGTTTCCATATTTCATAGCCTTAGTCGATACGTCAATTGGATCACGTAAAATATCGGACACTAATTCCATCTACATCTTTAGAACTTAAATATATAATTGCAACAACATATTTAATACCGTTTTAATAGCATTTTTCTAATTATTTACATCTATGCCTAATAAATATATGTTAATCAAATAAGTTGCTTTACCAAAGAGTAAAAGAATCTGAGGATTACAAATTTGAGCATTACATAACAAAAGTGCAATCCATATATAATGTTACATGTAAGAAAATATGAAGGCCAAAAAGATCATACATAAGATGAATCCATAATGCGGACAGAGAGATACAGAAACGGCAGAAATTCCAAACAATAATTAACAAAATTCAAAAGGGGGAGAGTGAAAAAGTATCTCCTTGACGATGATAAGAAACAAGTCTGCCTCATGCACTACAACATCTCAAACAACCAGCGATTTGCACGCCAATGAGAGCGGATCGAACGAATTCCGTGGTAGAACTATACAAAGACAGTGCTCCTATGCTGTTCTCGTAACGTTCTGTACTCTTAGTAGTGGGGCGACACTCGTATCACGGCACTATTAATGCACCGCAATACAGCACATGGGCTACACGGCCGTTACACGTTCTGGCATTTTAACTAACTAATCCTGTCACAGATGACTACGGATCAGCTGACACTCCTCGGAAGTGGCAATATAGTGCGGGTATGGTGTCGCCACCATCTTGCCATTTGTTATCCGGAATGCTTTTTAGAGCATTATTCGGAATTGAATTTGAACACACAGCTACTTAATCGCGAATTTGTATGTACATAATTATGCATGACTGCATACAAACAATAACATATACTTTTATAATCAATGCGATATAAGAATATAAAACGAATAACTATCCACTCGTATCGGGAGTAAAAACAGTGTATGGTACACCAGGTTCGTTGTAAAATATAATCAAGCAGTTAATACAATGACAGCACATAATAAATCACTGAAAGTGTAATGATGTGATTAGTAAAAAAAACATACTTATTTGTTAGATGTTCATAAATTTAATTTTAAAGGTCCAAGTCATATTTAATAAATTATTGTTTAACAAGGTGATTTAATGTTGTTTCAAATAGGCGTGGAGAAGTAGCTGGTACTTCTGTCATTGTAATTCCATTTCTGCTGGATACAGTAAAAACAAGTTTGCAACCTAAGCAAGGTTTCATTAGATCTGGTGGATTTTCCAAATTTTAGAAAGGGATGATGCCAGTAGTAATTGTTTCAGCGCCAGGTGATAAACATATACAACAAGAAAACCAATGTAAACAGATTTAAAATGTTCAAGGTTATATAAATTAAACTGTTACACTTTTATAATCCATGTAGCGTTTCTGTTCTTTGTAACTTACAAAGAATCTTAAGAATATAACGCAATGTAAAGAAGTTCGGAAACAAAGAAAGCAGGCCTTAATGTCAGATAAAGGAACCTTGGATCTGTTGTGTATCGTGGTTACCTGCGTGCTGTGTTAAGGGATATGTTATTCAGTTTTAATTTTCTGAACGCGAACAATTCAAATAAATCTGGAGTTGACACATTGGAAGAGAAATTCTTCCAGTGAAAAAAGCTGTATGCAGTGCAATAGCAGCTTCACATACCCTTGATATTCTACAGAAAATCTTATGCCATTTTACTCGATTTACTAGAATCGGAACTATGAAAACTATTATGTGGTATTTCTGCAAATCCTACCATATACACATACGCTTTTATCAGAAATTTACATACGTCGAAATTGCAGCACGCGGGTGTGGAAATGTTACTTTGCGATCTCATTTCCTTTTGGCAGTTATACTTATATATAAGCATCCATCCAGACAAAAAGCTTGATAATCTTTCAATTATAAAATAATTATGAATCATTAGACTTTTTGCTGGCGTTGGTCTATTTTATCAGTTTTGGAACTTGTGAAGCAGCTAGAACTATATCAACAAAGTTCTTTATATCTTTGCTCATTGTTTCCAAAGAAAATATTGAATATAAATAACTATGTACATTTTATTATAAATGCATAAGTAAAATTCAATTTACATAAACAAATATTTTCATACGTAATTTGCTTAATTTTTATCATTTAGCGTTATAAAATATATTACAAAAACATATAAAATATATTTTACTTTAGTTTTTTTAATATTTTAAATATTTTATATTATCATATTAAACTTTTACAAAAAGTAACAAAATTTTTATAAGTAGGAATAATTTTTCCTTAATTAGTTAATATGTCGGTTCTTTTTAAGAAGACGGTATTTAATTTTTCAAAGTATGTTTCGACTTCAAATTGACCATGAATATTTTTAATTTCATTACTTTTCATAGATCACTGCTAATTTTTAACTTTCCCATTACGATTTTGTCGATACAAGTTTTAATTCTCCCAAAGATATATAATATTATATTATTAGTAAAATTATTTTGCATTTCTAATTAATTTGAACGTAAAAAATATATACGTTTTATGAAATAGCATTGCGAGAAAATTCTGAGAATCCATTGTTAATGTTGTACCTATTGGTTGACTAGGTTCTCCTCTCCCTGCAACATCTTTTTACTATTTTTAAAATCCAATAACCGTGTACCAGCATCGTCACCTTTAAAATTTACGAAATTTTACATATTGTAAATTTTTGCAAAAGTGATATTAATTAACTTTTGAATTGTGGTTGTTTGGACAATAAATCAGACTGATCTATGATGTGCTGTAATGTACGAGGATCAATAAATTTTTTTTAACATAATGAACAAAAGATAGTATTTGAGCTTATGGTTTTGTTAACAAATTCGCTGTTTAAATTAGTTTGGATGACAATTAATATTTGCATGATCTTTTCCTCTGATTTATCTATACAATTTACTCGTTCCTTCCAATTGTCATATATAGTTATCCAAATCTAGCTGTTCCAAATTCTCCTCTAGGAAGGAATCAGGCATCAATTTATCTTCTCAATAATATTTATATTCTGTAAAATAAATCGATTTGTTTACTAAAATATAAATTATACATTCATATATTAATTGTGAACCTTTAATTAATTATTTACATTTGGATTCCATGCAGAATGGGTAAAATCAGACATTCCTTCATTTTTTTGATATTGCCTCGTCGATTAAAGACTTATTAGTAACAGACTTACTGTCTTTGCAAAATAGAAGTGTACACTGCATCACCCATTATTTCCAGCTTCCCCGTATAATTTTGTGATTCTGGATGGTGCGGCTTGTGGTTAATAATCCATAAATTATCGACGACTGGAGTTACCAACAATCGATAGTGTATGCTATCACACACGACTGATGTAACCAATAGTAGGTAATTCAAGAATTATCAACGACTGGTGTTGCCTGTGATCGGTAACTCACAATATATCGACAGTAGATAATGCCTGCGGTCGACAAATCATGATATAATAATGGCTGGTGTTACAAATAGTCGGTAATTCAAGAACTATTGACGGAGGCATTGCCAGATATCGGTAATCTATATCCTACTTGACATAACTTAATCTAACATCATCTAAACTTAATTTAAACTAAGCTAACCTCACTTACGCTTAATCTGACTTAACCTATCTTCACTCAAATCTAACCCAACCTAACACAACCTAACTTTACCTCTCTTAAACATAAACTAATCAAACCTAAGCTTCCTTAAACCTTTTTTTTTAACGTGGGGAAATCCTTATGGATCCACGGTGACCGTCCTCGGCGCTACTTAGAGAAGACCGGGAACTCTGCACGAACACGTTCGATCCCCCTCCCTGGCCGGAATCCTCTGTGGTGACTTAGAGGACGCCCTTAGCGGAGGGAAGCGTGCTCTATGAGACACACTCCCCCGTCAGAGGAATGAGTGAAGGCTGAGTCATCAACCATCATTCCCGTCCCGTGGAACACGTGCAATTGTCGATACGTTTCCCCTAACGTACCGACCGCGCCTTCCGGACAATACCCGTGCAAATACGCGGGGCACGACCACCAAAGTTGTGCACCCCGCACGGGTATTGTCGATGCTTCGGGCCAGGCGGGACTCGGACGAACTGGGAGCTAGAACTATAGGGTGCGCCAGTCCCAACCATCGCCAAGTCGTGGTCCCTGAGGCTCCTTCGCCACCATCGTGGCCCACAGATGCGGCAGAGGTGAAGTCCCGCCACCCGAATGGTTCTTTGGGGTGACTCCCACTCTAATATGGAAGCACCCCCCCCCCCCCCCCCCCGCCGACAGCGAGGCAGAACGGGGCAAACGTCTAGGACGTCGACCCCGTAGGCGACGTTGAGCAGGTCGGGAACAGGTCCCTAACACGCTCAGTGGCCTCCTTCGCGACCATGACCTCCTGGCAAAAGGAGACCATGGCCTGCCAGACCATGCAGACCAAGCATCCCAGACAGGATGCTCGATAATGAGAGGTCCGCACCCCCCTTTACTGCTAATGACCAACGCGTCCCCCCCCCCCCCGCCACCCGACCACCCCCCCTCTAGGCAGAACACACTTGGAGAGTGTGCCGCGCCGAGTCCTCCGCGGCGCCACTATACTGACACCACGCGTTCACATCGTGTCCGATTCGACAAACATACCGACCGAAACATCCATGGTCGGTTAGCACCTGTGTGGTTCGGAACGTAAGTCGTCCGGTGCTGCGACCTACCCATCTATTCAAGACGAAAAGGATCACCCCGATGGTCCAGTGTTCGCTGTGACGAGACAATTCTTCCTGCCACCTTGACATTGTGGACCGCCGAGCCTGGAGCCTAAGCTCGTCCCAACTTCTCATCTCCCCTGGCGGGCTGGAGATCTGACCAAGACGGAGGCACCAATAAAGACAGGTGTCTTCGAGCGCCAGGAGCTCCAGAGGTGGAAGTCCCACCAAGGTAGTGATCGCCTTAGAGGACACCGTACGGTACCCCCTAATATATGCTGCCCTCTGGCCAATAACTCAGTTGACTAACTCCTCCGGGCACACGGAGACCGCCATCTTGCTCGACCTGGATACCGTGACGCCGTCACCGGCCAAACCCTCGCGCAACATTTCAGCCAAGCAATTGCCCTGTCCTCTTTCTTCGGATCGGTAATTTCAACAAGTAGCCCGCTGGTTCGTGCCTTCTTGGGACTGACACTTTCTACCGCAACGTCGGCCAGCTTCACTCTCTGCCTGGCAACAGTCTATAACGTCTCTATACGTGGACTTGCTGCTACGCTGGAGGGTCAGCGCTATTGCAGCGATACGCGGCAGCCGACCCAACTTCGGCCTGCATTCCGCCTTGTTTTCTTTCTGAGCCTTCGGTGGTAGGACAGGGCCCGATTGGGCCTTTTTGGTCCCCCTTGCGGCTTTTCTATCCATTACCTAGGCCCATGTACCCTCCTCTGCAGCACCAGATGAAATTAATGAGGTTGGTGCTGTTGCAGCCGAGCACTTCATTTCCTGGCGCGCCATCGCCAGCCGTCTTGATGCCCCAGATGGGGCACTTTTGACTTCAGAAGATGATGGGGAAGTGCTCGGCTGCTTGGCTTTCAAGGGCATGTCATCCCTCTTCTTTGCAAGAGGGAGCTCTCGAAGGATATTCTCCATTTTGGTGTTGATCAGGTCCGCTCCCAAATTAAGTAGTGCGGACCCTGTCTCGTACTCGGGTGTCGAGAGACCATTGCCTGGGGACAGAGTCCTCACTTCCTTCAGGAGCGGGGCTGGTGATAGCCTTGTGTGGCTCGCGAGCTCCAGGTCGCGACAACAACATTATTGTTGGCGGGCCTGAAGATCGCCTGTCTAGTGCATTGAGTCTTCCTTGCAGGCGCTTACTTTCCGCCTGCAAGGCCTCTACCGGCGCCTTTAGCGCAGCAATGTTTTCATCCGACGGTGGTGCAGCTGGGCGTTTCACCCTCCGTGCCAATTCGATGGTGGTAGCCCTCAAGCACCTGGCACCAGCCCTTAGATCCATCTGGATGGTCCCCTTGAGGCTTATTCGAAGTGCGAGAAGACTCATGTGTGGAATGGGTGGCAGGCGCTACGCACAACATTACACTTAGAAGCGCTATCCCGTTACATGAATTTGTAGAACTCACATTCCTTACAAGAGCAGAAACAGATAAGTATAATGCAATGCGGGGAGTCGCTATCTTGGATCGGTCGGGGACGGTCACGCGTCGCGTCGCTCTGTGAAAATGTAGTGTTTCCGGTAAAAATATTGTCGGGAAATTAGAACGGAGTGTTACAAAATGTTTCTATAGTGATTGTGAACAACTAGTGATAATAATTTCAGTGATACAGTGTAAATGTGGACAGAAAAGTGAAAGTGAATGTGAAAACCTGGAGCGGGCGGTACCCACGCGCCGACGGACCCACGCCAAAGGCCCGCAGCCTCATCTTACGGAACCACCCCATGATCCAGGCATCATCCACACACCAAAATACGTGGAACGACGTCAGCTTCATTTTGGTGTAAAAAGAACGAAGAGCGGACAAGAAGCAGCAAAGGTAAGTCCATTTTAAAAATATTTTAATCGAAGGTGACAGGGCATTGGCCATATTGGACGCCATCTTGGCCGCCACCCTGTACATAAGAACGGAGCGGTGATTGTGCACACCGTTGGGGAACGGCGACCCCACATTCCGAGCTGGGAAGCGATCGGCCATGTTAGCGTATGGGACTCCCGACTGGTGGGTAGTGGTGAAATTTTGTGTAGTAGTGGGCACTTAGTGCCCTGATTAAATATCCCCGGCATCCGAGACCCGGGCGGCTAGTGAGACCTCGAGCGATATGGATAGAACATCGAAAAATCGGAGGATCCATGTTCGAAAATCGAGAATTTAGAAATAGAGAGAAATTTAGAGGTCGAATGTCCAGAATATATTTATTTTATTCTTATCCAAAGACTTCCTCGAAGGCAACATGCCGCTGACACTTGGGGAAAACCCCAGGTAACTGCGGCTATTTTTATGACCTGCGAAATAACGGGACCGGTAGTGGACGATTCCGAAGCAAATATTTTCGGAGTTAATATTTTCGAATATTATGGAAGTAAATATTTTATAAGTAAATATTCTCGACGGCCAAATCGTCCCGGTTCGAAATTAGATGTCGGGAAACTAGCGGTAATCTCTCGCCGGCCGGCCTAATCGCTTTCCAAGGCACATGCACATATATGACCTGGCTCGTACTTGGCTGAGGTTTTCGAAGTAAAGGAGTCTCGAACGAGCCAAGCGGCCATGATACGTATCTTCCAGGCGGTTAACCACGCAGCTGACCGTCGCATGGGCCCCAATCGACCGGCTGAATATTTTCAAGTATTTTCGATAGATATTTCTTAATGTTTGACGGACAACCAGCGGATACCCAATTTCGAATACGAGACTCCGAATTCCGTCCACGGATGGCTCGCTCTATTTAAGACTCTTGATAACTCGCTCCGAAATACCATCGGAACGAGGAATCAACCACGTGTAACCTCTGCTGCGCACACAGCAGGGACGAGGCACACAAAACACACACATTAACACACGATCACAAACATCCATGTAAGGAGGCCTCTGCGTGTGCTCTGACACAAACAGAACCGCAGCTTCCACCGATGACTCCTGCGAGCGTCTAGACATGGACTGGACCGCGGCTTCCCACAGAGGCGCGGACGTGTGCATGGCCGGACCGCGGATTACTGGAGATAACGAGATTTGCGTAGCCTAAACCGTGGCAGGGTCGACATCGCTATCTCCTCCGGAAATCCCCGGCGTGAGTCCTGCCATGTGCTAGTCTACAACTTCCAGAAGAAGCTCCTGCGATTGTCTAGAAAATCGTGATGGATACTTTCTTTTGCTTTTCTTATTTTGTTCGTCTAACTCTCTCTCTCCCTCTTTCTTCGCGAGAGAGGCGAGTGGGGTCTTGTTTAGCTTACAAAACGAATCCCCAAGCATTGGGCTGAGTCTCAACAGATCGCAGCGTGGTAACTGCTCTACCGAGTACAACACCCCGCCAGGTACCTAAGTCGTCTACAGACGATTCCGAGTCTCAACGTCGAAATTGGTGTACCCATGATCGACCGTTAGAGCGCCGCGGCCGTCGTTCGGCGAAATCCCGACGACGGATCCAAAAACGCCCGTACGGCATATTCGGGTTCGTGCGATGATCGACCGCGCGGACGCGACCGACCACCTAGTAGATCACATTGTTTTGAGCCTTTCGACCCACTCGAGACACCTAGAGATATCGTTGCCTCCTTTGACTAAAAAGGATACGGCCTTAGAGGCGTTCGGGCATAATCCCACGGATGGTAGCTTCGCACTACCGGCCGCTCGACCGAGTGCGTGAACCAAATGTCCGAACCTGCGGTTCCTCTCGTACTGAGCAGGATTACTATCGCAACGACTGGTCATCAGTAGGGTAAAACTAACCTGTCTCACGACGGTCTAAACCTAGCTCACGTTCCCTGTTGGCGGGCGAACAATCCGACGCTCGGCGAATTCTGCTTCGCAATGATAGGAAGATCCGACATCTAAGGATCAAAAAGCGACGTCGCTATGAACGCTTGGCCTCTACAAGCCATTAATCCCTGTGGTAACTTTTCTGACACCTCTTGCTGAAAACTCTTCAAGCCAAAAGGATCCATAGGCCGTGCTTTCGCAGTGTCTATGCGTACTGAACATCGAGATGAAGCCAGCTTTTGCCCTTTTGCTCTACGCGAGGTTTCTGTCCTCACTGAGCTGGCCTTAGGATACCTACGTTATTCTTTGACATATGTACCGCCCCAGTCAAACTCCCCGCCTGGCAGTGTCCTCGAATCGGATCATGCGGGAGTATAATCGGCGATCGGTCGTAGAACACACGCCACTCGTATACGTTTGATTCAAGAATTCCGTGACAACCGGGTCGAAACACCGGCGCACGCGCTCCGCCCAACCGAGTAAGTAAAGAAACGATGAAAGTAGTGGTATTTCACCGGCGATGTTACCATCTCCCACTTATGCTACACCTCTCATGTCTCCTTACAATGCCAGACTAGAGTCAAGCTCAACAGGGTCTTCTTTCCCCGCTAATTTTTCCAAGCCCGTTCCCTTGACAGTGGTTTCGCTATAAAGTAGATAGGGACAGATTACTTTAAACCTGGCCCCGGGAGGGAGCTCAGGCATGCTACCTCGCCTCTTAGGGCATACGCGAAAAAATAACAAAGCCCATCCTAGCCGCCCAACGGACCTGCTGCCTCGGTCCTGGGCTAGGAAAGTACGGCACCACTGTTATCATCATTTCGGTATAAGAAAAAGTACCCATTCGTTTAATCAAAACGTGGCTGCACACAGCGGCGCCCCATCGCCGCCTGTCGCTCTCTTTGAGGAAAGGACCTTTTCAGTCTTGACTCATAGCCGGCGTAAGGACTTTGATCTACGAATAAAATGGATAAGTGTTAGAGTCAATGTATGAGATTCCAACCGTCCCATTCATATTCGATAGAAGGGAGGGCAGGGCTGCTATGGGGCAGAACCTGTTTTGTATCCGGCAGGGTAGATACAATCCCACATTCCAGGGGGACCACTAGGAGGTTTGATGCGAGGCTAGAGTGTGAGAGGCTATGTTTTCGCGTCATCCACCCTGTGACCTTATCACCGGGACCATCGCTATTCTTGGATACCAGGCGCCAACGGGCCGCTCGACACCTACGAACGCGTATGGTAGTTTACGGTGCACCCCACCCGTAGATAGGGACAGATTGGGAATCTCGTTAATCCATTCATGCGCGTCATTAATTAGATGACGAGGCATTTGGCTATGTTCTACGTAACGGACTAAAACCGTCTGTCGTTCTTCCGAGGTTGGCCCCTCGTTGGCTATCAATAATAATAAAAATATAAAAATTCTATGGGAAAAATAAGGATAGAAATAAGGAATAAGGTAGAAAAGGTAAAAGAAAAGATAATATGTCCACAATGTAGAAAGAAAACAAAAACAAAATATCAAAATTTGGAATAACAACAAAGTTAGGAAAAGTTTGTAAAGAAAATCAAGGGTCTAAGGAAATAGATATAGAAATAAGCTTAGAGGTAGCAATTAAAGAGGAAGAAGGATGAATTGCAACATTAACAAACAATAACAGCCAATATAATAATATTATCCATTTAAAATAATAATATTATCCATGCGTTAACTATTTACAAGATTGTTCCCGTGAACTATTTTAAATCCATAATATTAATCAAACTCACTCCACTATTTACAAATTTAGCTTAAATATAATTTCTAAGCAATTAACAGAGTGATTAATCATAATCGATGAATGCATTAACTATCTCGATTGATGACCTTAACGCTATTAAGGATGCTGTAAGAGTGTCATTTCGAGGTATTTCGAGAAAGGTGAATGCATCCTTCGTAATTTTACGTACAGCACCCCTAGAACCAACAACTATAGGTACCACTTTAGCTGTCTGACAATTAAAACTTTTAAATCTTCAGCTATATTTTTATATTTTTCTTCTTTTTCTTTATAAGCTTCATGCAAAGATTGTTTATCCTCGTATCTTATTGTAATGTCAATTACATATAGTTTATCACCTTTTTTATAAATTATATCTGGTTTCTTAAGTTCGTTACTCTCACTTTCATTAATTAAGACTTCTGGATAAATAATACCCGTTTTTAATAAGCGATTAATCAGTAGATCACATACATCATTATGTCTTTTAATGCGTTTCCGCTTAGTACGTAAACACTGCCCTAATATATGACCAAGTGTTTCTGGAGTATGGTGACATTTGCGACAATGGATATCTATGTTTTTCTTAAACTGGTACGAAACAACCCTAGTGCCTACAGTATTAGTACGTAACCTTATCGCGTCAATATAACGCGAGCCACGAAGCAACTTGGGGTTTTGCAGCCAATAATTTCCAATCCTATCGTTCGCAAAGTAGTGTGCACCTTGACCTTGTAGACGTTTCTCCTGCCAGTCCTTTTGATCTTTTCTTTTCATCTTTATCTTTACTTCATCTATTTCATTAATCGTTGGTGGCCAATTTAGTTGATACTTTTCAGCTACGTTTTTGTAGAATTTTGTTAAACTAGTGCGTTCCAAGGCCAATCGAGTAATCTCATCTTCAGACTGAGACATTTTAACACCGCTTTTAAGTTGTGAGAGTAATATTACATTTTTTAATCTTAATTATCCTAAACCCCCATCTTTCCTAAGTGTATAACAAAAGCCTATTGATATTGAAGTTGGTAAATGCAACATATTCTTTATTTCCTGTCTTATTTCTCTATCCAAAACAGCTAGTAAAGTTGCACTAGGCGGATTCATTATTAGACTATAAATAAATTTAGGTTGAATATATATTTGAAATAAATCTAATTTTTGTGCAGGTTTAAGTTTTAACTTTAAAGTATTTCTAAGGGCATTAAGTAAAAGGGGACCTGAGATATTCTTTTCTAATCCAGCCCAGGAGCTAAATTTTGTACCTAAATAATTAAAAGTGTTGTCTGGTTCAATATAGGGGATTTTTTCATTATTAACCATTATAGATGGATCTTCAATATACCATGACCTTCTACTATGTACAATTTGAAATGTAGCACATTTAGGAACAGATAATTCCATATTTAACTGCTTTAAAATCTTACTTAAAGTATTTATTTGACGACGTGCCGCTTCTTTACTTTTTGCCAGAAGGACGATATCATCTGCAAAGGCTAGAACCGACAAATTTTTACCCCCTATTTCAATACCGTCATTATGTTCCTGGAGTTGATTCAAAAATGGATCGAGTACAATGTTAAATAAGGAGAGAGAGAGCGGGTCTCCCTGCTTTACACCGCGCTTAAGATTTATTACGGTTTTTTCACCATTAGCGCACGTAATACGCGTTGAACAATCATTATACATGTCGGCAATAATATTACATAAGTAACTAGGAACCCTTGCTCTATCTAGTTTAAGAATTACTTGATGCGGCACGGTATCAAACGCTTTTGCAATATCCACTATTGTTACCACTCCTCCGTTCACACTTTTCATTACTTGAATAGCGTCGGTAAGTATTGAAACATTACATCTGTATCCGTCTTCACGAGTAAATCCTTTTTGACGAATATTAATATTAATAAACTGTCTTAACTTTTTATCCAAAATTCCTGAGAAGATTCTGGCTATAATTGGCCCGATTGTAATTGGACGCCAATCTTTAACATTATTTAAATCTGAGTTAACCTTAGGAATTAAAGTAGTTCTGTTAATCTTCCAAAAACTCGAGGGTAAT
This sequence comes from Xylocopa sonorina, assembly GCF_050948175.1. Taxonomy (NCBI): domain Eukaryota; kingdom Metazoa; phylum Arthropoda; class Insecta; order Hymenoptera; family Apidae; genus Xylocopa; species Xylocopa sonorina. Next base: position 587,001 of record NC_135205.1, read on the forward strand.
ATTCTCATCGCAAAAGTATATTAAATAATTTATTTAAGATTTCTGGCGTACCTTTTTTAACAAGATGAATTCTCTCTACTCCATCGGTACCTGCTGCTGAAGTAAAGTTAGTTCGTTTTAATCTATCTATTACATCTTGAACCGAGACATTAGGGCAAACTTCCATCATGCTTCGCCTATCGCTGCTTATTGGCATATAATTACTCTGTGGGTTGGTTGCTTCCCATAATTTCTTATAAAATTGATCTACTACCGAAGCTTGGGGTAAAGTAGATCTATCCGACATAAAAGAAAAATCTCCTTTAATAGCGTCATCAGCTAGGCGTTTTGGGCATTTTTTAAACAACTCTTGACACCTTGCGTAAGCAAAACGCTTTCTGGAGGCATGATTGGTTGAATGGGGATCGGATGACTGCCTAGTATTCATTCGATTCCGTTTTTGTTTATTAGCCCTATTATTTTTGCATTTATTTTTATTTCCGCTTGATGTATCTACGACAATTAACACAGGCTTAAGTGTTTTATCTATAAATTGCTCTATTCTTTCCTTAATATTTACATTTATAACTTCATTTGCATTTAACTCAGTTAATATAGCGTCCAATTCAATATTTGCTCTTTCGAATTTTGAGCCTTCTGGTAGTTCAATAGTTTTAATATAGTCTAAAATAAAGGAATTCCACTCATTATCACTCACGGTTGTACTTATATTTATCATTTCTTGTGGCTCGTCTTCATTAGCACTAAGATATATTTCTTCTTCAGACTCGGAACTCGAACACTCAACTTGTGCTGTACTCTTAGCTCTAAGTTGCCGCCTCTTGTCGCTAATTTGCTTACAAGATTTAGATGATAGAAATTTCTGAATTTCTTTATTAATTTGGCGCTTATCCTGAAACCTTCCCTCAAGTTCGATCAGCAGATTAACTTCATCTTGGGTCCACTCATACGCTTTACGACCACCAGTTTTTTTGCTTTTCATTTGTAGCATTCGTTTTTGGTTCCGAACTTCTGGATGTTTACTACGTTCATGGGTCGGGAGGCCACTTTGTGAATTAAAACTGAGTTCACAGTGCTCACAGGAGTACGGTAACGAGGTATCAGGCGGCCCCTTACATTTCGGGTAATGGCATACCCAATTATGAATGCCTTTAAACTGTCGAAGGCATTTACTGCAAATATAATGTATTAATTCTTGTTTATGATACTGGGTGATTTGCGATTTTAGGCTCCTCATATTTAACAGGCCAATATGCATGCCCTTTTGGAGACAACAGCTACATGTTGAGTTCGGAGTGAGTGGTAACTCTATTTTAAATGGTATGGCCGAATTCGTAGTCCGTTCACTCGCCAAGGCGTCAACAATTCCCTGATCAGTAGCGGATAAATCCGCCACGAGCGAAATGGAACCTGATTCGCTCGTGTCCGAGACATCATTAACTGTGTCCATTATTTGTTTCTAATAATAAATGTGAAATCGATACATCAAATCCCCACGTTTCCTCTCTTGTCCATACATCTGCGATTGTCTGCATCAAAATACAACCGGGCGCTCCTTGGTGCTGAATCAAAATTTTGTTTACTGCCAAAGTACAGTATTTCTAGCTATCTAGCCAGTACAATACAGATCTTAATTTGTACTCTTAACTTACGGTACAGTTTACCGGTTGTTGCTGGACCTCATTTAGCCACATGCTTCAGCCAGATAATCAACCAATAAGTCAACCATCTGACCGGATCACGTGTTACCGGCGGTACCTATGGTAGGTAGAAGACCAGCTAGGGTCGGGAAAAGGACCTAATGAAAGGTCTATATTGCCCATCACCGACCCAGGTAACTATGACTCTCTTAAGCGTGCACGCGGATCCATCAGCGCCACTCGATGTAAAAGTGGCTTCCTATCCCTCCGCACCTCCACGAGGTGGGAGGCGGGCAACGTCCGATTCCTAAGAATCGAGCGGCTGAGCCGGAGGGAAGGCGCCGATGAAGCCGCGGGCATTCTTAAGAGAGTCATAGTTACTCCTGCCGTTTACCCGCGCTTTTTTGAATTTCTTCACGTTGACATTCAGAGCACTGGGCAGAAATCACATTGCGTAAACACCCTTGGGGGCCATCGCAATGCTTTGTTTTAATTAAACAGTCGGATTCGCCTAGTCCGTGCCAGTTCTGAGCTGAGCGTTGAATGGCGGCCGAAGAGGACGACAACTACGGCGAACCGCCGCTGAAGCCCCGCAGCAAAGAAGATCCATGGGAGGCCAAGGCACGGGACCGAGCTCAGATTCCGGGTTACGCATGCACGAAGCAGCGGCCCGTTCAGCTCGCCCAGGCCCGACACGTCAGCCAAACCCACTTCCCGACCAAGCCCGACACGCCCCGCTTCTCAAAGCCAATCCTTATTCCGAAGTTACGGATCCAATTTGCCGACTTCCCTTACCTACATTAATCTATCGACTAGAGGCTCTTCACCTTGGAGACCTGCTGCGGATATGGGTACGAACCGGCGCGATACCTCCACGTGGCCCTCTCCTGGATTTTCAAGGTCCGAGGGGAAGATGCGAACATCGCCGCAACTGCGGTGCTCTTCGCGTTCCAAACCCTATTTACCTGCTAGAGGTTTCCAGGGAATTCGAACGCTTATACAGAAAACAAAACTCTCCCCGCACCTCCCGACGGCGTCTCCAGGTCATTTTGGGTTACCCCGACGAACACTCTTATGAGGGCCCGGATTGGTATACGGTTCCGCTGCCGGGTTACGGAATAGGAACCGGATTCCCTTTCGCCCAATGAGTGTGTGTCTTTCGCTCACTTTATTTTTGTGTATTGTTCCTTCAAGATTGTTGCTTTTAGTACACCACATTTATGTAAGATTTCTCTTAGGGCTTAGGATCGACTGACTCGTGTGCAACGGCTGTTCACACGAAACCCTTCTCCACATCAGTCCTCCAGGTCCTCGCTGGAGTATTTGCTACTACCACCAAGATCTGCACCGACGGCGACTCCAGGCAGGCTCACGCCCAGACCCTTCTGCGCACACCGCCGCGACCCTCCTACTCATCAGAGCTTCATGAAGGACCGACATGCTTTCGCGTGCCTTCCCACTTGCCACTGACGGCGGAGTATAGGCGCGACGCTTCAGCGCCATCCATTTTCAGGGCTAGTTGCTTCGGCAGGTGAGTTGTTACACACTCCTTAACGGATTCCAACTTCCATGGCCACCGTCCTGCTGTCTTAAGCAACCAACACCTTTCATGGTATCCCATAAGCGTCGACTTAGGCGCCTTAATTCTGCGTTTGGTTCATCCCACAGCGCCAGTTCTGCTTATCAAAATTGGCCCACTTGACACTCTGATCCGAGATCTCGTGGCTTCATAGTTCAAGTTCGTTCAAGCAAGCCAGAGATCTCACCCATTTAAAGTTTGAGAATAGGTTGAGGTCGTTTCGGCCCCAAGGCCTCTAATCATTCGCTTTACCAGATGAGACTCATCGCACATATGTTCAAGTATGTCTCTTTGAGTGCCAGCTATCCTGAGAGAAACTTCGGAGGGAACCAGCTACTAGATGGTTCGATTAGTCTTTCGCCCCTATACTCAGTTCCGGGTCCACTCTAGGTGCGCCTCTTCTCGCGATGAGAACGAGACGCCCCCGAAGTGCGAGGCCGCATGGGTACGCGGCCCATCCTCCCTTGGTCGACGTGAAGGCCAACTTTCACTTTCATTTCGCCTTTAGGTTTTAATAATCCCAATGGTTCGCGCACATGTTAGACTCCTTGGTCCGTGTTTGAAGACGGTTCCTGAGAGTACCCAAAACAGTAGCATCGCCGACCGGTAATTCGAAGCCTGGCCATTCCGAGGACATCGCCTGCTAACAGCTAGCCAGGCCCGGTGCCGGCGCAAAGTCCGTACCACCGGGTAGTCTGACCGAGCTTGCGGCGGGCTAGACGCACATACATTCGAGAATGGATTGGTTGCGGCCCGATACCGTACGAGTACCGTCGCGCAGCCGGCCGGGCGACCGAGGGACTGTCGCGTGCGCAAGATTGCGACGCCACAGGCGCCCACTCGGTCTGTAGATCGACGCGCAACGGGTCGCGACGTTCTACTAGGGTAGAAGTGTACGACTACATCACCGAAACGTTCGCCGACAACGGCGTGCCGCTCGCTGTGGAACCGCGAGGGTACCACCGGGGCATCGCGCGCCATCGGGAGCCAGTATCGTCGTCGATGAATCTCTCCATTCGATCTTTTGGGTTTCTCAGATTTACCCCTGAACGGTTTCACGTACTCTTGAACTCTCTTTTCAAAGTTCTTTTCAACTTTCCCTCACGGTACTTGTTCGCTATCGGTCTCGTGGTTGTATTTAGCCTTAGATGGAGTTTAGCACCCACTTAGGGCTGCACTCTCAAGCAACCCGACTCTAAGGAGAGATCCTCCCGAAACGCGTACCGGTCGCTACGAGCCTGGCACCCTCTGTGGGTAAATGGCCCCATTCAAGATGGACTTGGACGCGGTTCCTTGTCTCGGGATAAACGGACCATCCCGAATACTACATTTCCCAGCGGCGGAACCGCGGGATTCAGTGTTGGGCTCATTCCTGTTCGCTCGCAGCTACTAAGGAAATTGTGGTTAGTTTCTTTTGCTCCGCTTAGTAATATGCTTAAATTCAGCGGGTCTCACCTAATCCGATGTCGTCTCTACGTGACGCACGAAATTCACTCGCGCCATCGAGCTCGCTTACGGAGAGAAGGTAAAAAGAGATTCGTATGTATAATATATACAAGACGAGGAGAAAACATCGGCGAACGGGGACGGCAGACGACGAAAAGAAATTTCGTCCATCTCCGACAGAGCGATCCTTTGATTTACCGCTCGAGAAACCGGCAAGAAAAAACTACACGCACCTCTCTTCGTTGTTGTTCTTGTCGAAGCGTTTTATGCACCTCGCCAATGTCTTTCGTGTGTCGGTATTTCTTTTATATAAGATTCGTAAAAAATATAAAAGAAAAAATACCAGACTCTCGCTAGACGACCAAGCTACCGGCGTGTCTTTAACATCCGTCCTCTTTATCGTCGTACCTGCGAACGATCAACAACCGTTTATACTCTCCAGCAGTTCCCAACCTTGCGCGCGTAACACGCAGAGATCGAAACGGAGCGACTCCTTTTCCCCCGATTTTATTACCCTGATCCTTCAGAACGAAGGACAGGCCGAGTTTCTAGCGCCCGCACGAATCTCTCTGCTGCGTGAACGGGAAATAAAAGGGAACGCACGCGTGGAAAAGCGTACGATGCGATCGTAGCTCAAGCTGCGCTTCCGGGGACTGGATGACCAGCTTTTGGTCGCGCGGTCCCGTCTCGACAACGAAGACATGGCGTGACCAACGCACTCGATGATCACGAAGTAGGGCAGTAGTACCTTGCGGCACCGAGGCGGCACCTCGTAGAGGAAAAACTCGAGCCTCGCCAAAGGGGAGCCAATCTTCCCGTATCTGCTCTGAAAACTCTCTCCGCGATTCGAGTTTCGCTTCGGGAGATCTCCGAAGTGCGGACAAGCGTCACAGGCCAGAAACGTTGCGACGCTACACGGGCGCAACGACGGCCTATGTTCGAGTGACGGTCCGCGCGAGAGATCTTTTCTTCTCTCGCGAAAATATGGTATACACGCGCGGAGAGAACAGAGAGAACGGGTTATTCTGATCGAACACCCTGGGGCTGTACGAGGAGAACTTCGAACGATCGGATGCGCATCATCGTCCCTCGCGTTACGACGATGTCGCTCTCTCTCTCTCTTGTATATCTCTTCTCTCTCGACCGAGAATTCTCCCTCGGTCTTGCGGCGTGAAAAAAACAATTCATTTTAAATGACGTCGAGCGCGCGGCATGTTCGTATCGTGCGCTAAAGGCAGGCGAAGGCGATGTGTGTGGCGGGTGTGCGAATTCGGAACGCGGAACAAAATCGGCGATCGAAACACGAAGCGGTTCCCGTGGGCGGTCGTCCGTTTAACGGACGACTCACGACGCCACGAAGAACTCACGCGAGTTCGTGATCGACACACCGTCGAGTTCCGTGAACACGTTTACGCACCCCGCACGCGCACACACGTTGCCAATCGCAGATTACCTTGGCACGGCCACAGACGACTTGGACGAACGTCCAACGATCACTCGTACGTCGCGTATCGCTCCTCTTCCTCCCTTTCTCGGTGCCGCCCGAACTCAGAAACGTTCGTAATTTAATTTGAGAATGAACGACAGCGGGTAGATTCGAGCACCGTAGGGAAAAAAGATTCGACGAAACGCAACGCAAACAGTATTCTGGTTACGTGAACGACCCTCAGCTAGGCGTGGTCCAGGAATTGTATCCGTGGACCGCAATGTGTGTTCGAAATGTCGATGTTCATGTGTCCTGCAGTTCACACGTTGACGCGCAATTAGCTGCGTTCTTCATCGACCTACGAGCCAAGTGATCCACCGTTCAGGGTAATCGTACATATATATTTTATTGATCTTTAAGTCTCTTGGTACTAAAGTTCGAACAAGTCGATTCCCAAACGTCTCCGATGAAAGAGACGCGGGCGTCGCCGAACCGTGGCGGCTTTCACCGCTCGACGGAGTTCGAGGCAACACGATATATCGATCCTACGGATGAAACGCATATGCCGCTGGTTGTCGCGTAAGGTCTCCTTCAAAGTTACGAAAAATGCACACGCGCGTCCAGGTATGATGAGAAAAAAATCTTTCAGAAATTCCTTAGGACTCCTCCGCGTACCAGCAGCCTCGATGCGGTCTTTTTCCTCCCGGCAACGCGAAGCGAACATAAACTGTTCGAGCTCACAACGGCGGGATTACAGACTCTCTACAACGAGGACAACGGGCAACGCGGAATCGTCCCCTCTAGAACGAACGTGCCCGTCGAACTGAGAAGAAAAAAAACCAAACACCCAGCGGCGTATTGCTTTCGAGATCGACAAGACGCTCTTGTTCGGGTGAACATAACAATGTTATCATCGATGGGATACTCGTCGTCTTCGCGCACAGTCTCGAGGCGGTCTATAAGAGTTTTCCCCGCCAACACGAAGCGAGTATAAAATTATTCGATCTCGCAATGGCGGGTTTTTCTCAGACTCTCGACAACGAGGCTTGGGCGCGAGCCACGAATCGTCCCCTCCGAACAAACGAACGACGACGACGATCTCTTCAAAATTCCAATACCACCCAGTTGTGTCGATTCCAACAAGGCTCAGGTAAACGAAAAAAAATTCGTACATTCGTTAGGACGCTCCACCGTTCGCCCAACAACAGCCTCGAGCGGTCTATATTTTTCCCGACAACGCGAAGCGAGCAAGTAAAGTTCGATCTCGCAACGGCGGGATTCAGACTCTCGACAACGAGGCTGCTGCGATGTTATTCCTCTATGAACATAACGGATATCGACCGAAGGAAGGTTATTCTTGGCTGTATATGCTTTGCGTTTGTTTCATCCATATATCAGGACTCTTATAATTTTTATTTTGGAACGAATATAGTTCCGGTTTACGTACAATCTCCAACGGATCGGACGCCTCGATCTCTCCGACACGAGGCGGAGTTGCATACTACGTGGATGTAATGTTTCTGTTCGTGTGGTAGTGCAGTGAATGCGGCACATTCGAGCACATTCTTTTTTTTTTTTCATTTTTCCGTGCAGCAGGTCACGAAGACCACACGCGAGAGCACATTATTGTTTGTTATTTTTCCGTGACGCGGGTCACGAAGACCACACGCGAGAGCACGTTATTGTATGGTATTTTTTGCCGTGCCGCGGGTCATGAGGACCATACGCGAGAGCACTTTATTTTTGTAAGCAAGTATGCAACTCCTCGTTATAGTATCTTTATAGTATCAACTCGACGAGGTATACAGAACACTTCGCAATGAATATTATATCTTATCATGCAACATACAAAAGATATGCGATATCGCGATTTAAGAAGCATTAGAACTATATTGCTTCGATACGTAAACATCTGGAAACGCATTTCCTACCAAGAATGTGCGGCACTTACATTCCTCTGAAGTGTAGACGAGGTATACATAACTCCTCGCAATGAATGTTGTATCTTATCATGAAACATAGAAATGAGATGCGATATCGCGTTTTAAGAAGCATTAGAATTATATTGCTTCGATACGAAGACATCTGCAAACGCTACTTCCCAGCAAGGAAGTGTCGCATTTACATTCATTTGAAGTGTAAGAGGGGTATACATTACACTTCGCAATGAATATTATATCTTATCATGAAACATAGATATGAGATGCGATATGGCGATTTAAGAAGCATTAGAAATCCATTGGTTCGATACGTAGACATCTGCAAACGCTATTTCCTAGCAAGGAAGTGTCGCATTTACATTCATTTGAAGTATAGACAAGATATACATAACACTGCACAATGAATATTATATCTTATCATGAAACATAGAAATGAGATGCAATTTGGCGATTTAAGAAGCATTAGAACTCTATTGCTTCGATACGTAGACATCTGCAAACGCTATTTCCTAGCAAGGAAGTGTCGCATTTACATTCATTTGAAGTATAGACGAGATATACATAACACTGCACAATGAATATTATATCTTATCATGAAACATAGAAATGAGATGCGATATGGCGATTTAAGAAGCATTAGATCCCTATGGCTCCGATACGTAGGCATCTGCAAACGCTACTTCCTAGCAAGGAAGTGTCGCATTTACATTCTTTTGAAGTGAATACGAGATATACATAACACCCCACTATAAATATTATATCTTGTCATAAAACATAGGAATAAGATGCAATATGGCGATTTAAGAAGCATTAGAACTCTATTGCTTCGATACGTAGACATCCGCAACAACTATTTCCTAGGAAGGAAGTGTCGCGTTTACATTCTTTTGAAGTGAATACGAGGTATACATAACACTCCACAATGAATATTATATCTTATCATGAAACATAGAAATGAGATGCAATATGGCGATTTAAGAAGCATCAGAACTCCATTGCTTCGATACGTAGACATCTGCAAACGCTAGTTCCTAGCAAGGAAGTGTCGCATTTACATTCTTTTGAAAGGAATACGAGGTATACATGACACATCGCAATGAATATTATATCTTATCAGGAAACGTAGATATGAGATGCGATATGGCGATGTAAGCAGCATTAGAATTCTATTGCTTCGATACGTAGGCATCTGCAAACGCTACTTCCTAGCAAGGAAGTGTCGCATTTACATTCCTTTGAGGTGAATACGAGGTATACATAACACTGCACAATGAATATTATATCTTATCATGAAACATAGAAATGAGATACAATTTGGCGATTAGAGGCATTAGAACTCTATTGCTTCGATACGTAGACATCTGCAAACGCTATTTCCCAGCAAGGAAGTGTCGCATTTACATTCATTTGAAGTATAGACGAGATATACATAACACTGCACAATGAATATTATATCTTATCATGAAACGTAGAAATGAGATGCGATATGGCGATTTAAGAAGCATTAGAAATCTATTGTTTCGATACGTAGACATCTGCAAACGCTACTTCCTAGCAAGGAAGTGTCGCATCTACATTCTTTTGCAGTGAATACGAGGTATACATGACACTTCGCAGTGAATATTATATATTATCATGAAACATAGAAATGGGAAGCGATATGGCGATTTAAGAAGCATTAGATCCCTATGGCTCCGATACGTAGGCATCTGCAAACGCTACTTCTTAGCAAGGAAGTCTCGCATTTACATTCTTTTGAAGTGAATACGAGATATACATAACACCCCACTATAAATATTATATCTTATCATAAAACATAGAAATGAGATGCAATTTGGCGATTTAAGAAGCATTAGAACTCTATTGCTTCGATACGTAGACATCTGCAAACGCTATTTCCTAGCAAGGAAGTGCCGCATTCACATTCATTTGAAGTGTATGCTAGGTATACATAACACTCCACAATGAATATTATATATTATCATGAAACATAGTAATGAGTAGCGATATCGCGTTTTGAGAAGCATAAGAACTCTAATGCCACGATACGTAGACATCTGCAAACGCTATTTCCTAGCAAGGAAGTGTCGCATTTACATTCGTATGAAGTATAGACGAGATATACATAACACTGCACAATGAATATTATATCTCATCATGAAACATAGAAATGAAATGCGATATGGCGATTTAAGAAGCATTAGAAATCTATTGCTTCGATACGTAGACATCTGCAAACGCTATTTCCTAGCAAGGAAGTGTCGCATTTACAATCGTATGAAGTATAGACGAGATATACATAACACTGTACAGTGAATATTATACCTTATCATGAAACATAGAAATGAGACGCGATATGGCGATTTAAGAAGCATTAGAGCACTATTGCTTCGATGCGTAGATATCTGCAAACGCTACTTCCTAACAAGGAAGTGTCTCATTTACATTCTTTTGAAAGGAATACGAGGTATACATGACACTTCGCAATGAATATTATATCTCATCAAGAAACGTAGATATGAGATGCGATATGACGATTTATGAAGCATTAGAAAACAATTGCTTCGATATGCAGACATCTGCAAGCGCTATTTCCAAGCAAGGAAGTGTCGAATTTACATTCTTTTGAAGTGAGTACGAGGTATACATGACATTGCACATTGAATATTATATCTTATCATGAAACATAGAAATGAGAAGCGATTTCGCGAATTAGCAAGCTTTAGAAATCTATTGCTTCGATACGTAGACATCTGCAGACGCTATTTCCTAGCAAGGAGGTGTCAAGGCATATACATACTTTTGAGGTGAATTCGAGGTATACATAACACTGCACAATGAATATTATATTTTATCATGAAACATAGAAATGAGTTGCGATATCGCGATTTAAGAAGCATTAGAACTCTAATGCTACGATACGTAGACATCTGCAAACGCCATTTCTTGGCAAGGAAGAGTAGCGTTTACATTCTTTTGAAGTGAGTACGAGGAATACATAACACCCCACAATGAATATTATATCTTATCATGAAACATAGAAATGAGATGCAATATCGCGATTTAAGAAACTTTAGAACACTATTGCTTCGATACGTAGACATCTGCAAACGCTGTTTCCTAGCAAGGAAGTGTCGCATTTACATTCTTTTGAAGTGAATACGAGGTATTCATAACACTCCACTATGAATATTATATATTATCATAAAACATAGTAATGAGTAGCGATATCGCGTTTTGAGAAGCATTAGAACTCTAATGCTACGATACGTAGGCATCTGCAAACGCTACTTCCTAGCAAGGAAGTGTCGCATTTACATTCTTTTAAAGTGAATACGAGGTGTACATAACACACTTCAATGAATATTATATCTTATCATGAAACATAGAAATGAGATACAATTTGGCGATTAGAGACATTAGAACTCTATTGCTTCGATACGTAGACATCTGCAAACGCTATTTCCTAGCAAGGAAGTGTCGCATTTACATTCATTTGAAGTATAGACGAGATATACATAACACTGCACAATAAATATTATATCTTATCATGAAACGTAGAAATGAGATGCGATATGGCAATTTAAGAAGCATTAGAAATCTATTGGTTCGATACGTAGACATCTGCAAACGCTACTTCCTAGCAAGGAAGTGTCGCATTTACATTCTTTTGCAGTGAATACGAGGTATACATGACACTTCGCAGTGAATATTATATATTATCATGAAACATAGAAATGGGAAGCGATATGGCGATTTAAGAAGCATTAGATCCCTATGGCTCCGAAACGTAGGCATCTGTAAACGCTACTTCTTAGCAAGGAAGTGTCGCATTTACATTCTTTTGAAGAGAATACGAGATATACATAACACCCCACTATAAATATTATATCTTATCATAAAACATAGAAATGAGATGCAATTTGGCGATTTAAGAAGCATTAGAACTCTATTGCTTCGATACGTAGACATCTGCAAACGCTATTTCCTAGCAAGGAAGTGCCGCATTCACATTCATTTGAAGTGTATGCGAGGTATACATGACACGTCGCAATGAATATTATGTATTATCGTGAAACATAGAAATGAGATGCGATATCGCGAATTAGCAAGCTTTAGAACTCCATTGCTACGATACGTAGACATCTGCAAACGCTGTTTCCTAGCAAGGAAGTGTCGCATTTAGATTCTTTTGAAGTGAGTACGAGGTATACATAACACTCCACAATGAATATTATATCTTATCATGAAACATAGTAATGAGATGCAATTTGGCGATTTAAGAAGCATTAGAACTCTATTGCTTCGATACGTAGACATCTGCAAACGCTATTTCCTGGGAAGGAAGTGTCGCATTCACATTCACTTGATGTGTATGCGAGGTATACATAACACTCCACAATGAATATTATATATTATCATGAAACATAGTAATGAGTAGCGATATCGCGTTTTGAGAAGCATAAGAACTCTAATGCCACGATACGTAGACATCTGCAAACGCTATTTCCTAGCAAGGAAGTGTCGCATTTACATTCGTATGAAGTATAGACGAGATATACATAACACTGCACAATGAATATTATATCTCATCATGAAACATAGCAATGAGATACGATATGGCGATTTAAGAAGCATTAGAACTCTATTGCTTCGATACGTAGACATCTGCAAACGCTATTTCCTAGCAAGGAAGTGTGGCATTTACATTCATTTGAAAGGAATACGAGGTATACATGACACTTCGCAATGAATATTATATCTTATCAAGAAACGTAGATATGAGATGCGATATGACGATATAAGAAGCATTAGAAAACTATTGCTTCGATACGTTGACATCTGCAAGCGCTATTTCCAAGCAAGGAAGTGTCGAATTTACATTCTTTTGAAGTGAGTACGAGGTATACATGACACTTCGCAATGAATATTACAGATTATCATGAAACATACAAATGAGATGCGATATCGCGAATTACCAAGCTTTAGAACCCTATTGCTACGATACGTAGACATCTGCAAACACTGTTTCCTAGCAAGGAAGTGTCACATTTACATTCGTTTGAAGTGAATACGAGGTATACATAACACTGCACAATGAATATTATATTTTATCATGAAACATAGAAATGAGTTGCGATATCGCATTTTGAGAAGCATTAGAACTCTAATGCTACGATACGTAGACATCTGCAAACGCTATTTCCTGGCAAGGAAGTGACGCGTTTACATTCTTTTGAAGTGAGTACGAGGAATACATAACACTGCACAATGAATATTATATTTTATCATGAAACATAGAAATGAGTTGCGATATCGCATTTTGAGAAGCATTAGAACACTATTGCTTCGATACGTAGACATCTGCAAACGATACTTCCTAGCAAGGAAGTGTCGCATTTACATTCTCTTGAAGTGAATACGAGGTATTCATAACACTGCATAATGAATATTATATCTTATCATGAAACATAGAAATGGGATGCGATATTGCGATTTAAGAAGCTTTAGAAGTCTATTGCTTCGATACGTAGATATCTGCAAACACTATTTCCTAGCAAGGAACTGTCGCATTCACATTCATTTGAAGTGTATGCGAGGTATACATGACACATCGCAATGAATATTATATATTATCATGAGACATATATATGATATGCGATATCGCGAATTAGCAAGCTTTAGAACACTATTGCTTCGATACGTAGACATCTGCAAATGCTATTTCCTAGCAAGGAAGTGTCGCGTTTACATTCTTTTGAAGTGAATACGAGGTATACATAACACTCCACAATGAATATTATATATTATCATGAAACATAGTAATGAGTAGCGATATCGCGTTTTGAGAAGCATTAGAACTCTAATGCTACGATACTTAGACATTTGCAAATGCTATTTCCTGGAAAGGAAGTGTCGCGTTTACATTCTTTTGAAGTGAATACGAGGTATACATAACACTCCACAACGAATATTATATCTTATCATGAAACATAGAAATGAGATGCAATATGGCGATTTTAGAAGCATTAAATCCCTATTGCTTCGATACGTAGACATCTGCAAACGCTACTTCCTAGCAAGGATGTGTCGCGTTTACATTCTTTTGAAGTGAATACGGGGTATACATGACACTTCGTAATGAATATTATATCTTATCATGAAACATAGGAGTTAGTTGCGATATCGCGATTTAAGAAGCATTAGAAATATATTGCTTCGATACGGAGACATCTGCAAACGCTATTTCCTAGCAAAAAAGTGTCGCATTTACATTCATTCGAAGTGTATGCGAGGTATACATGACACTTCGCAATGAATATTGTATATTATCATGAAACATAGAAATGAGATGCGATATGGCGATTTATGAAGCATTAGATGTCTATTGCTTCGATACGTAGACATCTGCAAACGCTATTTCCTGGCAAGGAAGTGTCACACTTACATTCTTTTGAAGTCAATACGAAGTATACATAACACTGCACAGTGAATATTATATATTATCATGAAACATAGTAATGAGTAGCGATATCGCGTTTTGAGAAGCATCAGAATTCTATTGCTTCGATACGTAGACATCTCCAAACGCTACTTCCTAGCAAGGAAGTGTCGCATTTACATTCTTCTGAAAGGAATACGCGGTATACATGACACTTCGCAGTGAGTATTATATCTCATCATGAAACATTGGAATGAGATGCGATGTGACGATTTTAGAAGCATTAGAATTCTATTGCTTCGATACGTAGGCATCTGCAAACGCTACTTCCTAGCAAAGAAGTGTCGCATTTACATTCATTTGAAGTCTATGCGAGGTATACATGGCACGTCGTAATGAATATTATATCATATCATGAAACATAGGAATGAAATGCGATATCGCGTTTTGAGAAGCATTAGATCTCTATTGCTTCGATACGTAGACATCTGCAAACGCTATTTCTTAGCAAGGAAGTGTCTCATTTACATTCTTTTGAAATGAATACGAGGTATACATGACACTTCGCAGTGAGTATAATATATTATCATGAAACATAGAAATGGGAAGCGAGATGGCGATTTAAGAAGCTTTAGATCCATATGGCTTCGATACGTTGGCATCTGCAAACGCTACTTCCTAGCAAGGAAGTGTCGCATTTACATTATTTTGAAGTGAATACGAGGTATACATAACACCCCACAATGAATATTATATCTTATCATGAAACATAGAAATGAGTACAATTTGGCGATATAAGAAGCATTAGAACTCTATTGCTTCGACACCTAGACATCTGCAAACGTTATTTCCTAGCAAGGAAGTGTCGCATTTACATTCATTTGAAGTATAGACGAGATATACATAACACTGCACAATGAATATTATATCTTATCATGAAACATAGAAATGAGATGCGATATGGCGATTTAAGAAGCATTAGAAATATTTTGGTTCGATACGTAGACATCTGCAAACGCTACTTCCTAGCAAGGAAGTGTCGCATTTACATTCTTCTGAAGTGAATGCGAGGTATACATGGCACGTCGTAATGAATATTATATCTTATCATGAAACATAGGAATGAAATGCGATATCGCGTTTTGAGAAGCATTAGATCTCTATTGCTTCGATACGTAGACATCTGCAAACGCTATTTCTTAGCATGGAAGTGTCGCATTTACATTCATCTGAAAGGATTACGAGGTATACATGACACTTCGCAATGAATATTATATCTTATCATGAAACATTGAAATGAGATGCGATGTGACGATTTTAGAAGCATTAGAATTCTATTGCTTCGATACGTAGGCATCTGCAAACGCTACTTCCTAGCAAGGAAGTGTCGCATTTACATTGATTTGAAGTCTATGCGAGGTATACATGACACTTCGCAGTGAATATTATATATTATCATGAAACATAGGAATGAGAAGCGATATGGTGATTTAAGAAGCATTAAATCCCTATTGCTTCGATACGTAGACATCTGCAAACGCTATTTCTTGGGAAGGAAGTGTCGCATTTACATTCTTTTGAAGTAAATACGAGGTATACATAACACTCCACAATGAATATTGTATATTATCATCAAACATAGATATGAGATGCGATATCGCGAATTAGCAAGCTTTAGAAATCTGTTGCTTCGATACGTAGAAATCCGCAAACGCTATTTCCTAGCAAAGAAGTGTCGCATTTACATTCATTTTAAGTGTATGCGAGGTATACATGACACTTCGCAATGAATATTGTATATTATCATGAAACATAGAAATCAGATGCGATATGGCGATTTATGGAGCATTAGATGTCTATTGCTTCGATGCGTAGACATCTGCAAGCGCTATTTCCTGGCAAGAAAGTGTCGCGTTTACATTCTTTTGAAGTAAATACGAGGCATACATAACACTCCACAATGAATATTGTATATTATCATCAAACATAGATATAAGATGCGATATCGCGAATTAGCAAGCTTTAGATATCTGTTGCTTCGATACGTAGACATATGCAAACGCTACTTCCTAGCAAGAAAGTGTCGCGTTTACATTCTTTTGAAGTGAATACGAGGTATACATAACACTCCACAATGAATATTATATCTCATCATGAAACATAGAAATGAGATGCAATATGGCGATTTAAGAAGCATTAGAACACTCTTGCTTCTATACGTAGACATCTGCAAACGCTATTTCCAAGCAAGGAAGTGTCTCGTTTACATTGTTTTGATGTGAATACGAGGTATACATAACACTCCACAATGAATATTATATCTTATCATGAAACATAGAAATGAGATGCGCTATCGCGATTTAAAAAGCATTGGGACTTTATTGCTACGATACGTAGACATCTGCAAACGCTACTTCCTAGCAAGGAAGTGTCGCACTCACATTCTTTTGAAGTGAATACGAGGTATACTTGACACTTCGCAATGAATATTATACCTCATCATGAAACATAGAAATGAGATGCGATATCTCGTTTTAAGAAGCATTTGAACTCCATTGCTTCGATACGTAGGCATCTGCATACGTTATTTCCTAGCAAGGGAGTGTCGCATTTACATTCTTTTGAAGTGAAGACGCGGTACACATAACACTCCAAAATGAATATTATATCATATAATGAAACGTAGAAATGTGATACGATATTGCGATCTAAGAAGCATTAGAACTCTATTGCTACGATACGAAGATCTCTGCAAACGCTTTTTCCTAGCAAGGAAGTGTCGCATTTACATTCTTTTGTGTTGAATACGAAGTAGACGTAACACTCCACAATGTACATTATATCTTATCACTAAACATAGAAATGAGATGGGTTATCGCGTTTTAGGAAGCATTAAAATAGCATAGTGAATACGTGTAATACATAACACTGCACAATGAATATTATATCTTATCATGAAACATAGGAATGTGATGCGATATCCCGTTTTAAGAAGCATTACAACTCTATTGCTTCGATACGTAGACATCTGCAAACGCTATTTCCTAGCAAGGAAGTGTCGCACTTACATTCATTTGATATGTATGCGAGGTATGCATAACGCTTCGCAATGAATATTATATCTCATCATGAAACATAGCAATGAGATGCTATATCGCATTTTAAGAAGCGTTAGAACTCTATTGGTACGATACATAGACATCTACAAACGCTATTTCCTAGGAAGGAAGTGTCGCATTTTCATTCTTTTGAAGCGAATGCGAGGTATACATAACACTGTTCAGTGAATATTATATCTTATCACGAAACACAGCAATGAGATGCGATATCGTGTTTTAAGATGCATTAGTACTCAATTGCTTCGATACGTAGGAATCTGGAAACGCTATTTCCTAGAAAGGAAGTGTCGCATTTACATTCATTTGAAGTGTAGACGTGGAATACACAACACTTCGCAATGAACATTATATCTTATCATGAGACATAGGAATGAGATGCGATGTCGCGTTTTAAGAAGCATTAGAACTCTATTTTTTCGTTACGTAGACATCTGCAAACGCTATTTCCTAGCAAGGAAGTGTCGCATTTACATTTTTTTGAAGTGTCACGTCCTGACGTCGCGAAAGGTCATGTCACGTGGACACTTTTCGTAGCCGTTCCCGAAATCGACGCGAATTGCGCGGAGCTGGATTCGTCGGCGGACAATACTCGATTTACCGGGTACAAAGACGTGCAACTTACCTTTCGATGCTCTGGGCGTCGTAGCTCTCCTCATTCTTGTAGCGTGGAGTGGAATCCTCCCTCGCGTATGTGTGGCGTCTCCTCCCCGTTCCGTCATGGCGAGTATGCGGGTTGCCAGCGTGTAGGGGATCCGGATGCTGGAGGAGATGCGGATGCTGATCTGTGGCCGTCGAGGGTGGCGGGCGGCGTCTGAGGATGGCAGGCGGTACGCCTGACAATGCAACATGGGACACTTCTTTGCTAGGAAATAGCGTTTGCAGATATCTACGTATCGAAGCAATAGAGTTGCAATGCTTCATAAAATGCGATATCGTATCTCAGGTCCATGTTTCACGATAAGATACAATATTCATTGCGAAGTGTCATTTATACCACGTATTCACTTCAAAAGAATGTACATGCGATTATTCCTTCCTGGGAAATATCGTTTGCAGATGTCAACGTATCGTAGCAATAGAGGCCTAATGCTTCTTAAATCGCGATATCGCATCTCATTTCTATGTTTCATGATAAGATATAATTTTCATTGCGAAGTGACATGTATACCTCGTCTTCACTTCAAAAGAATGTAAATGCGACACTTACATGCTAGGAAGTAGCGATTGCAGATGTCTCCGCATCGAGGCAATAGGGTTCTAATGCTCCTCAAAACGCGATACCGCATCTCACTTCTATGTTACATGATAAGATATAATGTTCATTGCGAAGTGTCATGTATACCTTGTCTTCACTTCAAAAGAATATAAATGCCATACTTCCTTGCTAGGAAGTGCGATTCCAGATGTCTAGGAATCGAAGCAATAGAGTTCTAATGCTTCTTAAAACGCGATATCGCATCTCATTTCTATGTTTCATGATATTATATAATATTCATTGCGAAGTGTTATGTATACCTCGACTACACTTCAAACGAATATAAATGCCACACTTTCTTGCTAGGAAATGCGTTTCCAGATGTCTGCGTATCGAAGCAATAGAGTTCTAATGCTTCTTAAAACGCGATATCGCATCTCATTTCTATGTTTCACGATATTATATAATATTCATTGCGAAGTGTCATGTATACCTCGACTACACTTCAAAAAAATATAAATGCCACACTTTCTTGCTAGGAAATGTGTATCCAGATGTCTACGTATCGAAGCAATAGCGTTCTAATGCTACTTAAAACGCGATATCGCATCTCATTTCTATGATTCATGATAAGATATAATATTCATTGCGAAGTGCGATGTATACCACGTATACACTTCAAAAGAATATAAATGCCACACTTCCTTGCTAGGAAGTGCGATTCCAGATGTCTACGAATCGATGCAATAGAGTTCTAATGCTTCTTAAAAATGGGATATCGCATCTTATTTCTATGTTTCATGATATGAAATAATATTCATTGCAAAGCGTTACGTGTACCTCGTCTACACTTCAAAGGAATGTAAATGCCACACTTCCTTGCTAGGAAATAGCGTTTTCAGAAGTCTACGTATCGAAGCAATAGAGTTCTAAAGCTTCTTAAAATGCGATATCGCATCTCATTTCTATGTTTCATGATAAGATATAATATACATTGCGAAGTGTTACGTCTACCACGTCTACACCTCAGATGCATATAAATGCCACACTTCTTTGCTAGGAAGTGCGATTCCAGATGTCTACGAATCGATGCAATAGAGTTCTAATGCTTCTTAAAAATGGGATATCGCATCTTATTTCTATGTTTCATGATATGAAATAATATTCATTGCGAAGTGTTATGGATACCTTGCCTACACCTCAGAAGAATATAAATGCCACACTTCTTTGCTACGAAGTCCGATTCCAGATGTCTACGAATCGATGCAATAGTGTTCTAATGCTTCTTAGAACGCGATGTCGCATCTCATTTCTGAGTATCATGATCAGAAGTAATATTCAATGCAACTCGTTATGTATATTTCGTCATAACTTCAAAATAATGTAAATCCGACACTTCCTTGGGACGGAGTAGCGTTTCTAGATCTCTATGTATCGAAGCTATAGAGTTCTCATGCTACATAAAACGCGATGTCGCATCTCATTTCTATGTTTCATGATAAAATGTAATTCAATGCAACACGCTATATATATTTTGTCTTCACTTCAAAAGAATGTAAATCCCTGCTCACACTGCTCACTGCTCTGCTACGGAGTAGCACTTCTAGATGTCTACATATCGAAGCAATACAGTTCAAATTCTTCATAAAACACGCTATCGCATCTCATTTCTGTGTCTCACGATAAGGCGTAATATCCAATACAACGCGTTATGTATATCTCGTGTACACAACAACAGAATGTAAAGCCCACACTTCCATGCTACGGAATAACGTATAATTTACCGCCTTCAGCATCAGTCCCTGCACGCTGGCAACCTGCTGCACACGCCTGCAGATCCAGCAACTAGCAGCGATCGCGCGCCCACAGGTGCACGCGCTCTTTCGCACCTACGAGCACATCTGTCTTGCTCGTGCTAATACGCGCCGCTGTCTCGCTCGCACCAATGGGCTCCTCTGTCTTATTCGCGTCAATAAGTATCGCTGTCTCGCAGCTTCCAGCGAGCAGCTCTGTCTCGCTTCTTCCAACGAGCAGCTCTGTCTCGCTCACACCAAAGAGCAGCTCTGTCCCACTCGCTCCTATACGCATGACCTTCTCGCTACCGTCACGAGTATCCCCGCCTCCCTTGCATCGAGGTCTTTGTCTAGATGTATGAAGACGCAGCTCGTCACTGGAATTTAAAATGTTCCAGTTCGAGGAACCTACATTCCCAAGACCTATATATTATTTCTAGTGTTATATCTATGCACTTTTATTATATTGCCAGATTCAAGTACTCATGACACATATTGTAACACACTTCAACACACACGTAATTCTAAGTCCGTACGTATAAGATTAGATATTAAGGCGCACTTGCGCCAACGACATGCGCAGCTGGCGGCACCACGAGCCGCGAGTTCTCACTCGCTGTACCACGCGGTCCCCACTACGAGCGACCGCGACTGAAGCGCATCGCGAACCGAGGAGGTCTGAGACGCGACTACAGAGAGTCAGATTACATCGAGATTACACTCCGAGGAGTTGAGTCCTCCAGTACCATTTCATATGCTCGAGCCATTAGCCACCTCAATATTTACAAGTTCATTCCCATATCTACTAGTTCCTAAATCTAGTATATCTAAATACAATTTCTCGCCTTTAATACAATGCTTAAGTACGAATACTTCCACGTGTCTCTTCCATACTGCTGGGTTGCTTTCCGTCACCTCGAATGGGTATAGAACTCTGCTTTGCAAAGTTGCGATAGAGCGGACCGCTGCATATCTTTCCGATCATTGTCTGTTAGTACAGAAAAACTTGGTGAATGGGACGTGATCCCGATTCGCGAAGCACACGACGCGCGGGTAGGAAGAATTTCCTTCGTTCCGGTACGTGGGTAACGTATCCCGGATCCCCATATACCACCGACATGTCTTCTTCGCACCGCTTCAGCCGCAGCTCTCCGAAGTCTCCTGTTTCCGCAGCAGAGATTGTTGCGTTATCCTCGATCTCTGATGCATCCGCTTCGCATCCGAGCCGCCGTTTCCAGCATCACTGGAAGCTGATATGTCAGCCTCCATCAACAGGCCAACATCTACTACGATAACAGTCAACGATCCAGGGCGAAAATACTGCCAAGGTATCGAATACAACACCAACGAAAGGTTGGATTTACTACTCCTATTATCCGCGAATCGCAGGTGTTTTGCCCATGCCGCGTAAGCTGAATTAACCGAACTCGGTCGTAACGCGTTTCCGCAGACCGAATCTCGAACAAAAAGGCTAGTGTCGTGAATCTTCCGGATAAACGGAAAGTTATTTCGCCGGACCTGGCAGTAGATGCAGATACACAAAACGCGTTGCATTGAACATTACAACCCCATTGCTTCGACACATTGACATCTAGAAAAGCAATTATTTTGCAAGGAAGTGTGGGACTAACATTAATTTGAACTATAGAGGCTGATAAACATAACGCGTTGCATTGAATATTATATCTTGTCACGAAGCTTTGAAATGAGATGCGACTTCGCGTTGAATGATATAATAGAACTCTATTGCATCGAAAAGTATACATCTTATAACGCTATTCCTCTATAAGGGAGAGTAGTGCTCACATTCTTTTGAAGTGTAGAAGAGACAAACATAACGCTTTGAATTGAATATTACATCTTACATTAAACACTGAATTGAGGTGCAACACCGCATCCAATCTCTGTTTCGCTCTGGCATCGCTGTTTCAATCTCAACGACAAGCACTACTCTCTCACTCTCACTAATGAGTATATCCGTCTCGCTCGCACCAAAGACGAACACCCTTGTCTACCTCGCACGGGTGATTTCGTCTTGCTGAAAGGGACAGTCGCAGCCTATAACCACAATGGGAACTATTCCAATTCAGAGAGACGACTTTAACAGAACCTGTATTTTACTTTTGAGCCTCTTATATACATATATATACTATTTCCGGACTATTGTATTCCTGCATATAAGAATTCATATATCGAAGTTACACACGTTAAGAATGCAAGACACGAACAACACAAACGTAATTGTAAGTTCATGCTATACTACTTCATTATACTATTTCATAAGTTAAACGCGAAAGACGCGCCACTAGTCCCACCAGGAGACGCGAGTCCCTACTCGCTGGGCCGCATGCTCCTCGCAACGATCCCTTAGTCCCCCACTCGCTGGACCACATGCTTTCATGATTTTTCTAGTAAATATTTCAAATTGGTATAAATATTAATACATATTTTATATTTTAGTTAATTCTAAATACAATATCCCCTTAAGATACTCCATTACATCTAAAATCCTATCTAATTTCATATCATTTCATAATGTTTTAATTAAATATCTGAAATTGGTTTATATAATTACACTTACCATATATTTTAGTTACTTAAAAGTAAATCATTCAATTCGCCTTTTCTCCATCGAGGCTTGCAAATCCCTCTTCGTTATTCTTATAATTCGTACTTTAGAAGGTATGTAGTACGTATTGATTGTCTGACGCTGAAAATACCTCAAACACTTCTGCTTTTTGCAGCTTATCGTACATGCAATCTCCTATCAACATTATGTCTATTTTTTATTTTTTTCGGTTCTTAAACTATGTATAGTCTTCTTTCGGATTCGTCACGATTAGATCGTTTCTTAGAGCCATTTTGATGATCTTTTCCACTCTATGGTTGTTCTTCTTACTATCCCAGATTACCAATTTTTCGATCAGGCCACCCACGAGTATTATTCTATTTGTTTTCCCTTCCTTTTCCATGTTAACCTCAGCTTAGTTTATATATTCTTCGATTTCTTTCCGTTTCTGTTCAGCGAGAAGTAGCAGGTTATAACTTTTGTTCCTTCGACCATTGCATGAGCGATTCCGGTCGATGAGTATGTGGTGCCATATGTGAAACATTTTCAATTAACGCCGGTTATCCATATCGCAGTTTCACCGTTCTCGTCTTGCAGTCAGTATTCTTCCATCTTGTGTGCTTCCAATATTATCACCACGTCTGTCTCTTGAATCATTCGCATTTGCTGCATGATATCTTGCGCGATTCGGCATCTGTTCAGATCGATTTGTAGGACTTTCAATTCCATATTTGCTTCTCATTCGTTACTATCAACGGCTTTCTGTAAGCCGGACAATTAAAGCTCCTGTAACGTATCTGGTGTACGGATTCTTTCTCCCTGTCTCGCTGCAGATGATACATTTCAGTTTATTCGCGATGCAATCGGTCATCGTATGATTCTAGTATCCGTGTTTTCTGCAGATGCCCTTATTATCCTTGACTCCTTCGCAATTTCTGCCGATATGTCCCAGTTTATGGCATTTAAAGCATTTCTCTATTCTGAGTAGCACTTTGCTAGGATAAGAGGTCAATGCTGTTCTGAGTCGTATTACCTTCTTTAGCTCTTTACTGTATTCCTGTCCAAATTCAACTAACTCGACTTGGTTGCCTCTCTACATTCCTTTTCACAACTTGACGTTTATACCGCTATCCTTTCCTTCAATTTCATCCAATGTTCGTCTTATGTCCTCCTTTATTTCTTCTCTGCTAATCGAACGGATATATGTCCCTTAGTTGGGGCATATTACTCGCACTCGTATGTTTTACTTCGAATCCTTTTTTCAGAGATCCTTTTATCTCCTCTATTTTGTTCTCTACACCTGCTTTCTTGTTAAATTCCAGAATTATATCTCCCATTCTCGATTTTCTTGCGTCATCTTTTCGTATTTCTGTCCTTTTTCCTGCTTTTCCTCATCTCGCTGCCTGTCCTCGTATGCTTCCTGCACCTTTAATTGCTTAATTTTTCTTTGTACCACTAGTTCGCCACTAGTTCGATCAAGTGTTCGATGTCACCTTTTTTTATATGCCTGATATTTCCCATTAACGTTTTTTAATGTCATTAGCTTCGCCGTATCCTCTCTCATAATATCTATCATTACGTCTGATGTGTGGCTGCCTATTCTTCTATTTAAAAGTGTAGACGTTATTCCTATCGGTAGCTTTCCCATTATCCTGCACTTACTTCGGCTACTGATACTTCTCCTTCCGTGTCTGTGCTCCCTTCCGAGGCTTTCCTTGTCCCCGTTACATACGCTTTTCGTATCCTTTTCTATTTCCCTATCCTTTTGTGTCATCGACAGTGGGCTCCGAACCACCTACCCAACCTTTATTCTTCTGTCAGGACCCGATGGGGCTGATTCCAAATCACGAGTCAGCAGCACTTCTCAGCAGCATATGCACAGTTGCCACACTCACGCCAAGGATGATCATCTTACTGCCCTGATGCGGACGAAGAACTCCTAGGACCACTCGACCCACGACTAGCATCTATCTTATACTCTAAGCGATTCGTAGACTCAACCACTTCAACCTATGTTAATATTATGTTTCTTGATTTTTTCATTTTCTCTCACGATATCGTCTGTTTCGTTGTATCTTGCCCTTACGGTATGGTATATAATTTGCTGTTTGATATGTCTAGGATTACCACTTAATAAATGCAATGTTTCCACGGACTCTCTTTTTCTTTCTCTTTGGTTACATTGTTGTTATCTTATGCTTTCTACCCTGCACATTCCCTCTCTACGCCATCCCGGAACCGGAGTTATACGATTACTTCAGGATGGCGCCTTGGTCTCACTACACCGAGATCGAGTTTTCTCCCTAGCATCCGTTGATTTAGATATGTCATATATTGAAGAATATTGCCAATTATCCTTTGTATTTCTCGAATTACGTTTGAATTATATATATACTAGATACGCCTCGAAATATCAGATATCCGTACGATCTTTTAGTAAAGTTTTATTCTTTCCCGACTGTTCGTTTCGTACATTACATTCCGTAAATGAACGTTCAATCGGAGCGGATCTCTGCCACTTCGTATCTGCGAAAGGCTTACTGCATAGCCTCATCCCTGGAGAAGTTGCGGAGGTTGCTTCCGAACAGAGATACAAATGTTGGTATGTTAGATTTAGTTAGGTTAGGTTACGTTAGGTTAAGCTGTGTTAGGTTATGTTTGGGAATGATTGCAGGTTGCTGGTCATGTTGGGGTAGGTTTGAGGAAGCGTGGGTTCTAAAGTTGTTGCAGTTTTGCAGCAACATCTGCCATCCCCACCTCCTCGCGGTGGAACCTGTTAACACTGGAATTTTCTGGTGGCTAACTTGACCCTGACTTTCGAGAATCGTGATTACCTAGTTGGCTTCGCTATACTCTGGGGCGATGCCGGCGGGATCTTCGGATCCTGGCAGGGCCTTCCTTGCCGGTGAGGCCCCGCGTTGAGGGGTGATATCGGTTGAAACGGTCTCTGCCAGGGTTCACGGCTAGTTCTGGTCGTGGTACGGGGAATTGTGATCCCGGGATCCCATAGCTCGACAGGGGTGGTGTTACCGCTGTCGTAATACCGTATACCGGTGATCATGTTTCGCCGGAACGGAGGGCTTGCCGTAATTGGACGGCCCGCGAGGGGATAAACCTCTATAAAAAATCCCTAGCCTCAAAAAACGGTAAGCGGCGAGGGTCGCACCGGTCTCCAGCGACCAATCCCGGGGATACTGGTGCACCCTGGATGTTCATCCTTCCCCTGGTATGGCGGCTGTGCCAGGGTTGACCTGCTTTCCGACTACGTTCGTGGAAACAATATGGAAAATTGTTCAACTTTTAAAAAACCTGAGAATAGGGAGGTTAACGACGAGAGGGCGGGGACTAATAAGGTCCGAATGGCTAGTGGTTCGAGGGCAGATATGGTCTCGGTGCACTGACCCTGCCCGAAATCGAAAAAGCGTGGGGGACCAAGGACACTGTACCAACGACAGGGGAGTATGTCGGCCTCGCTGAGGCAAAGAGGGCCTACGTTCAGACGCAACGTGAAGCGGAGATGGTAGATCTCGAACTGGAGATTTACCGTGGCATAGGCATCTCGCTACCACCGCGAAAGTTGACATCGCGTGTGTCAGAAATGGAGGACTTTCTTCAGGAGGCAAGGAATAAGCTCCTGGAGGATCTCGCAGCTTGGGCACTTGCGGAAGCTAATATGATTGAATTGGCTGAGGACAAATCGAGAAACCTCAAGGTCACCATCCAGAGGCGTCAAAGGGATGGTGCCAGGTACTTGAGTGTTGCCACCCTCGAATTGGCACAAAGGGTGATACGTCCGTCTGCACCACCGCCGGATGAAGACATTGCTGCGCTGAAGGCTTGTCCATGAAGGAAGTGGGGACTCTGTCTCCACGCAATGATGCCTCAGCACACGAGAAGGAGGAGGGTCCGCATTACTCGGTCAGGTAGCAAAGAATAAGAAGCAGGAGAGGAAGAAGAAAAGAAAGTGGGCTGTGGGTTCGAATGCCAAGCAGTCGAGCACTTCCCAACATATTCTGAAGTCAAAAGTACCCCATCTGGCGCGTCAAGACGGCTGGCGATGGCACACCAGGAAATGAAGTACTCGGCTGCAACAGCACCAACCTCATTAATTTCATCTGGTGCTGCAGAGGAGGGTACATGGGCCTAGGTAATGGATAGAAAAGCCGCAAGGGGGACCAAAAAGGCCCAATCGGGCCCTGTCCTACCACCGAAGGCTCAGAAAGAAAACAAGGCGGAATGCAGGCCGAAGTTGGGTCGGCTGCCGCGTATCGCTGCAATAGCGCTGACCCTCCAGCGTAGCAGCAAGTCCACGTATAGAGACGTTATAGACTGTTGCCAGGCAGAGAGTGAAGCTGGCCGACGTTGCGGTAGAAAGTGTCCGTCCCAAGAAGGCACGAACCAGCGGGCTACTTGTTGAAATTACCGATCCGAAGAAAGAGGACAGGGCAATTGCTTGGCTGAAATGTTGCGCGAGGGTTTGGCCGGTGACGGCGTCACGGTATCCAGGTCGAGCAAGATGGCGGTCTCCGTGTGCCCGGAGGAGTTAGTCAACTGAGTTATTGGCCAGAGGGCAGCATATATTAGGGGGTACCGTACGGTGTCCTCTAAGGCGATCACTACCTTGGTGGGACTTCCACCTCTGGAGCTCCTGGCGCTCGAAGACACCTGTCTTTATTGGTGCCTCCGTCTTGGTCAGATCTCCAGCCCGCCAGGGGAGATGAGAAGTTGGGACGAGCTTAGGCTCCAGGCTCGGCGGTCCACAATGTCAAGGTGGCAGGAAGAATTGTCTCGTCACAGCGAACACTGGACCATCGGGGTGATCCTTTTCGTCTTGAATAGATGGGTAGGTCGCAGCACCGGACGACTTACGTTCCGAACCACACAGGTGCTAACCGACCATGGATGTTTCGGTCGGTATGTTTGTCGAATCGGACACGATGTGAACGCGTGGTGTCAGTATAGTGGCGCCGCGGAGGACTCGGCGCGGCACACTCTCCAAGTGTGTTCTGCCTAGAGGGGGGGTGGTCGGGTGGCGGGGGGGGGGGGGGGGGGGACGCGTTGGTCATTAGCAGTAAAGGGGGGTGCGGACCTCTCATTATCGAGCATCCTGTCTAGGATGCTTGGTCTGCATGGTCTGGCAGGCCATGGTCTCCTTTTGCCAGGAGGTCATGGTCGCGAAGGAGGCCACTGAGCGTGTTAGGGACCTGTTCCCGACCTGCTCAACGTCGCCTACGGGGTCGACGTCCTAGACGTTTGCCCCGTTCTGCCTCGCGGTCGGCGGGGGGGGGGGGGGGGTGCTTCCATATTAGAGTGGGAGTCACCCCTAAGAACCATTCGGGTGGCGGGACTTCACCTCTGCCGCATCTGTGGACCACGATGGTGGCGAAGGAGCCTCAGGGACCACGACTTGGCGATGGTTGGGACTGGCGCACCCTATAGTTCTAGCTCCCAGTTCGTCCGAGTCCCGCCTGGCCCGAAGCATCGACAATACCCGTGCGGGGTGCACAACTTTGGTGGTCGTGCCCCGCGTATTTGCACGGGTATTATCCGGAAGGCGCGGTCGGTACGTTAGGGGAAACGTATCGACAATTGCACGTGTTCCACGGGACGGGAATGATGGTTGATGACTCAGCCTTCACTCATTCCTCTGACGGGGGAGTGTGTCTCATAGAGCACGCTTCCCTCCGCTAAGGGCGTCCTCTAAGTCACCACAGAGGATTCCGGCCAGGGAGGGGGATCGAACGTGTTCGTGCAGAGTTCCCGGTCTTCTCTAAGTAGCGCCGAGGACGGTCACCGTGGATCCATAAGGATTTCCCCATGTTAAAAAAAAAAGGTTTAAGGAAGCTTAGGTTTGATTAGTTTATGTTTAAGAGAGGTAAAGTTAGGTTGTGTTAGGTTGGGTTAGATTTGAGTGAAGATAGGTTAAGTCAGATTAAGCGTAAGTGAGGTTAGCTTAGTTTAAATTAAGTTTAGATGATGTTAGATTAAGTTATGTCAAGTAGGATATAGATTACCGATAGCTGGCAATGCCTCCGTCAATAGTTCTTGAATTACCGACTATTTGTAACACCAGCCATTATTATATCATGATTTGTCGACCGCAGGCATTATCTACTGTCGATATATTGTGAGTTACCGATCACAGGCAACACCAGTCGTTGATAATTCTTGAATTACCTACTATTGGTTACATCAGTCGTGTGTGATAGCATACACTATCGATTGTTGGTAACTCCAGTCGTCGATAATTTATGGATTATTAACCACAAGCCGCACCATCCAGAATCACAAAATTATAGGGGGAAGCTGGAAATAATGGGTGATGCAGTGTACACTTCTATTTTGCAAAGACAGTAAGTCTGTTACTAATAAGTCTTTAATCGACGAGGCAATATCAAAAAAATGAAGGAATGTCTGATTTTACCCATTCTGCATGGAATCCAAATGTAAATAATTAATTAAAGGTTCACAATTAATATATGAATGTATAATTTATATTTTAGTAAACAAATCGATTTATTTTACAGAATATAAATATTATTGAGAAGATAAATTGATGCCTGATTCCTTCCTAGAGGAGAATTTGGAACAGCTAGATTTGGATAACTATATATGACAATTGGAAGGAACGAGTAAATTGTATAGATAAATCAGAGGAAAAGATCATGCAAATATTAATTGTCATCCAAACTAATTTAAACAGCGAATTTGTTAACAAAACCATAAGCTCAAATACTATCTTTTGTTCATTATGTTAAAAAAAATTTATTGATCCTCGTACATTACAGCACATCATAGATCAGTCTGATTTATTGTCCAAACAACCACAATTCAAAAGTTAATTAATATCACTTTTGCAAAAATTTACAATATGTAAAATTTCGTAAATTTTAAAGGTGACGATGCTGGTACACGGTTATTGGATTTTAAAAATAGTAAAAAGATGTTGCAGGGAGAGGAGAACCTAGTCAACCAATAGGTACAACATTAACAATGGATTCTCAGAATTTTCTCGCAATGCTATTTCATAAAACGTATATATTTTTTACGTTCAAATTAATTAGAAATGCAAAATAATTTTACTAATAATATAATATTGTATATCTTTGGGAGAATTAAAACTTGTATCGACAAAATCGTAATGGGAAAGTTGAAAATTAGCAGTGATCTATGAAAAGTAATGAAATTAAAAATATTCATGGTCAATTTGAAGTCGAAACATACTTTGAAAAATTAAATACCGTCTTCTTAAAAAGAACCGACATATTAACTAATTAAGGAAAAATTATTCCTACTTATAGAAATTTTGTTACTTTTTGTAAAAGTTTAATATGATAATATAAAATATTTAAAATATTAAAAAAACTAAAGTAAAATATATTTTATATGTTTTTGTAATATATTTTATAACGCTAAATGATAAAAATTAAGCAAATTACGTATGAAAATATTTGTTTATGTAAATTGAATTTTACTTATGCATTTATAATAAAATGTACATAGTTATTTATATTCAATATTTTCTTTGGAAACAATGAGCAAAGATATAAAGAACTTTGTTACTATAGTTCTAGCTGCTTCACAATTTCCAAAACTGATAAAATAGACCAACGCCAGCAAAAAGCCTAATGATTCATAATTATTTTATAATTGAAAGATTATCAAGCTTTTTGTCTGGATGGATGCTTATATATAAGTATAACTGCCAAAAGGAAATGAGATCGCAAAGTAACATTTCCACACCTGCGTGCTGCAATTTCGACGTATGTAAATTTCTGATAAAAGCGTATGTGTATATGGTAGGATTTGCAGAAATACCACATAATAGTTTTCATAGTTTCGATTCTAGTAAATCGAGTAAAATGGCATAAGATTTTCTGTAGAATATCAAGGGGATGTGAAGCTGCTATTGCACTGCATACAGCTTTTTTCACTGGAAGAATTTCTCTTCCAATGTGTCAACTCCAGATTTATTTGAATTGTTCGCGTTCAGAAAATTAAAACTGAATAACATATCCCTTAACACAGCACGCAGGTAACCACGATACACAACAGATCCAAGGTACCTTTATCTGACATTAAGGCCTGCTTTCTTTGTTTCCGAACTTCTTTACATTGCGTTATATTCTTAAGATTCTTTGTAAGTTACAAAGAACAGAAACGCTACATGGATTATAAAAGTGTAACAGTTTAATTTATATAACCTTGAACATTTTAAATCTGTTTACATTGGTTTTCTTGTTGTATATGTTTATCACCTGGCGCTGAAACAATTACTACTGGCAACATCCCTTTCTAAAATTTGGAAAATCCACCAGATCTAATGAAACCTTGCTTAGGTTGCAAACTTGTTTTTACTGTATCCAGCAGAAATGGAATTACAATGACAAAAGTACCAGCTACTTCTCCACGCCTATTTGAAACAACATTAAATCACCTGGTTAAACAATAATTTATTAAATATGACTTGGACCTTTAAAATTAAATTTATGAACATCTAACAAATAAGTATGTTTTTTTTACTATTCACATCATTATACTTGCAGTGATTTATTATGTGCTGTCATTGTATTAACTGCTTGATTATATTTTACAACGAACCTGGTATACCATACACTGTTTTTACTCCCGATACGAGTGGATAGTTATTCGTTTTATATTCTTATATCGCATTGATTATAAAAGTGTATGTTATTGTTTGTATGCAGTCATGCATACAAGGAGATACAAGGAGATACTTTTTCACTCTCCCCCTTTTGAATTTTGTTAATTATTGTTTGGAATTTCTGCCGTTTCTGTATCTCTCTGTCCGCATTATGGATTCATCTTATGTACGATCTTATAGGTCTTCATATTTTCTTACATGTAACATTATATATGGATTGCACTTTTGTTATGTAATGCTCAAATTTGTAATCCTCAGATTCTTTTACTCTTTGGTAAAGCAACTTATTTGATTAACATATATTTATTAGGCATAGATGTAAATAATTAGAAAAATGCTATTAAAACGGTATTAAATATGTTGTTGCAATTATATATTTAAGTTCTAAAGATGTAGATGGAATTAGTGTCCGATATTTTACGTGATCCAATTGACGTATCGAGTA
Organism: Xylocopa sonorina; assembly: GCF_050948175.1. Taxonomy (NCBI): domain Eukaryota; kingdom Metazoa; phylum Arthropoda; class Insecta; order Hymenoptera; family Apidae; genus Xylocopa; species Xylocopa sonorina. The sequence goes on from NC_135205.1 coordinate 619,260, forward strand.
AGGCTATGAAATATGGAAACCTTTTACTATTCCTCGACCCCTTTCCATGTTAACATAAGTAATTTGTAAGTAATACATTTTTTTTCTTTGAAATATTTGGCTTTGCATAGAATAGAAAGTCCAATTCTCTTCTTCTATTCTCAGTTCCATATACTTATCCTTTATCACCATCATATATGTTGCATAAGATTATAATAACTTCTTGCGGATATTTCAATCAAATTTCCTTTGATTAAAAAAACGGAAATTAAAAAAGAGTGGCACGTACCATTTCTTCGAAACGTTGTGTCGTAATTTGCATCTGACTGTTTCGAAAGGCACGCACATTACTTAGCGTTTCCATTGATTCGGTCAGCAGAGTAAAGAAATATTCTACTTTCAATATTGTCGGTTCTTATCATTCTAAGGCAAATACATTCATCTTCCGACATCGTGAACACTGTTTTTTGGCTAAATTACAGAAAAACAAATATATTAAACATCGTAATATTCAATTTAACTTTGTTCATCGTTGCCTTGTTGGACACATCCATAACAACATACAGGGTGGAGCAGTAATAGTTAGCACCTCAGATATCCACGAAACTATAAGTTTCATAGAAATTTTTGCTGATATAAAAATGCACAGTATAAAGAGCCCATCCGTTGATGAAAATAGTTTTTTTTACAAGTGGAGGTATGTTGGACATTTGAAGGTTACCTTCATTTTTTAAAATGAATTGGTATGTTCATTCTTTCGTAATACGATAGAGCATTTTAAAATGAGTTCAACGACCTATAACATGAAGCCGTTGAAGGTTACAAAAAGTAAAGGAAAGCGATAATAATTACGGTTTTGTACGGTATTGTAAACAGTGGTGGAAGGAAGTGAATAAACACTGTTCGAAGGGCATTTTAATAGTTTGCAGGATAAGTTAAACATGATAATATTAGTATTGAAAAATCGGTTTGATTACATTTAGTTAGGTTGTTCGTTTGTCGTCCATTTTATAAGTACTGAGCTGCGGATTTCTGAGGATAGCTCAAAAAATTTTTAAACTATGGAATATTATCATTGTGAATTTGATTCAAAAGGTAATTAAATTCCATTAGATTGTAAACAAATCTTAATGATTCATTTTAAATAGTAAGATTAAATACTCTTTACAAATTTATAAGAATGAATACATACCTCTCTGTTATTATTATTTCATAAAGAATTCTAATTGCAGTTATATAGTTCACTATGATAAACAATTATTTATAGGAATTTCTCAGGAAATTCTAAATATTAAGTTAGAGGACAAAGCAAAATATTTTCAATAATTACGAATATGAAAAATACTTGAACATTCCAACAGGAGAAAGATGTTCTAAACAGTAGATAGAAAAATAAAACATTCTGAAATTGAAATGCATCTATGACGTCCGCCGAACCTCACCGTACCTCCTACACTCCCCGCCAGAGCCGCACACATTGCCTGCCGCCATTGCAGAGTCGAGCATACGAATACACGGTAACAGAGTCCGATCGTCGAGCTAAGGCAGCCACCCTCGCATCAAGGAGTTGGACCACACGATCGCGCCTGGACGCGCATACATCAGACAGCTGGAGCAGACACCAACCACAGCCTCCGCACGAGGACCATTCCACGCACCACGAGGAGTCGCCCGCAGTTACGCACCCACATTCGTATTATACTCATGTCTATAACTAAGCGAATTCTAGTATCTAAGCACACGACACTCTATGTACATGCAGGACACAATACAGAAGCAGAACATACGTCATTTAATGTGTAATCATAATTTTAGAAAGCGTATCATTTATAACTGGAGTATTAGCAAAGCGCTGGAGTGAGCGCCCAACGCGCGCGGCTCATGCCGACCGCGAACAACCCACCACGACCGTCAGCCCCATCCCGAGGGCCGAGCATCCGCCCCACTTCAGGGCCCAAAGATTCGCGTTCCCGCACGATCCGAAGAGGTCGCGGATCCGCGAGTCAACCGAGAGATCAAGTCCAGCGCTCAACGAGTACAGATCGAGCCAAGCGCTCATCGGGACCGTACCTCTCCTGCCTCCAACCTTACTCCACCTCACTTGGAGGTGTTTGTTATTTCGTTCATATTCTAACTCAGAATTCAAGTTCCTATTTTCAATTCTAACTTTTACTATATTCTAAATCAACGATTCAAGTACTTAGTCATTCTTAGCATAGGACAGTAAAGTGTAAGCTTAAGTTTTACTTAGAATATATTTTATTTTTACCAGTATTTACAAACTCTCATTATTCTCAAAGCATTCCTTGCCTTATATTAAATTAAATTCATTACGGTACGAAGTCTTCTACGAGTTCACGCGTCTTCCAAAATCATTCAAGGAGTTCTGACCCTTAGTTACGCTTGATTACCGACCAGTTAGAGCAGCCCTCCACTTAGCTGCATCGAGCCACAGTTCGACTAAGGAGAAGATATCCATCGTTTTCCATATCTCTGGACCGGCAAATTAGAGCGGCCCTTCGCTTAGTGGACCCGTATCTGGCGTTTTAGAATCCGATTTGAATGCGCCGTTCCGCTACGAATAAACGAACTCGACGCGCGGGAAGGAAGAACTTCCTACGTTGTCTAGTACGCGAATACGTGGGTACAAGCAGCTACTCCATCGTCCACCACTGCACCGTCTCATCTCCTGCTGTCTGCCGATCGGACAGCCATTCCGCATCGCCGCCTCCGTCGCCGATCCGCAACAGAGATCAGCCTGCCTGGGTACTCGTTCCCTTGTCGATTTCGCCTCACAGCCCGTACGCAGGGACCATACCAGAGGACGATCCTCGCCGACGATGATACCTGGAACGAGGTTATTAATTAGCGGCTTCCAAGACTCCGAAAAGTTACTCCCCTTTTTTATATACTCGCGTTTGTGACTTTTGCGCAGTGTTCCGCGTTTCAAAAAGAACCCGGTCTTCGACGCAATTGTGCGAGCCGAACTGTTCGAGGCTGCGTGTTGCTCGGGCAAACGGTTAATTTTCCACGATCCAAGATGTGACACATCTGTAAGAGGTAAAATACTTTGAAAACTTCAATTATAGTGTTTAAGGCAAGCGGTTGGACAGTATTTCAGTTTTTAAGATAATTGATGAAAGTCAACCATTTTCAAAGAGTCAGAATCTTCGCCGTTTGAGCAATAAGTGACTAACGAATAACTCTATAAATTTCAGGCTTACGAACATATTGATTAAATCTTATGCAGACACGTTTATAAACGAGTTACTAAATAATAATCAACACTAAGTAATCATTTAGGAACTTAAACGATTATACCTCATACACATATTCTCAATATTGCAAACGTGAAACGTAAGTGGCTTATCAAAAATTCTTCTAACAGAACGGACAAAGTCAATAGAAATCTTTGTTGAAGTAAGCAAGTTCTAAAGTTCTAAGCAACGCGATGGTGCTTATCTGCCTACGTTTCAAAGCAAGTAAGTTCTGAAGTTCGATGGAGCTTCTCACTACCAACGTTTCAAAGGAAGTTCTCAAATTCTCAGTTCAACGTTTAAAGCAATGTGTGATCTATATATCTATATAAAGTGATGGTTCCTATCACTATGTATGATTCAGAGTACGTAAGATGCAATGTTATATGCAACATCATAGCGCTTCTCATTTCTACGGTTCATAGTAAGCACTTTCTAAATCTCCATGCAACGCGATGCAGCTTCACAGTCCTATGTTTCAAAGTAATTCCTAAGGTTCCAATAAAAGGGATGTCGCATCTGAGTGTCTACATCTCAATGTGACTAGCTTCCAAGATTCCTTGCAATAATAGGGAACATCTAAGTACTATAATTTGTCGGAAGCAATAAAAAATATTTTGTGCAACAAGATGGCGCTTCTCAGTTTCACGCTTCAAAATAAGTATGTAATGTTCTATGCGTCGCATTATGCTTACTTGCTTCTACACTTCAGAATAATGTGAATGATATAGTTCCCTGCAACGGAATGGCCCTTCATAGTGTCTACGTTTCAGAGCAATAGAGTTCCTATGCTCCATGAAGTGCGATGACGCATCTCACTTCAAAGTTTCAAAATAAGTAGGCTGCAATCTTCCATGCACAGCAATATGCCGCTCTGCTTCTACCCTTCAAAGGAATGTGAATCCTGCACTTCCTTGCAAAAGAATAGCGTATCTAGATGTCTACGTGTCGAAGCAATAGAGTCATAATACTCCATTCATCGAGATGTCGGGTGTCACGTCCTGTGGTCGTGAATGCGCTCGTCGCGTTGACGCTAATCATAGTCTCTTCCGAAGTCGACGCGAATTGCTGGGAGCTGTGTTCTTCAGCGGACAGGACGCTATTTACCGGGTACAAAGACGTTTGAACTTACCTCTCGTTGCCTCGAATTCATTGGTTTGCCTCTCGTTCCAGGTAGCGTAGGCGCCGAGGATCGTTGACCCGAATAGCAGCGGTGTACGGTTGGAACAGCGGAACGGTGATTGACATCAGAAGCCAGGCAGGTTGATTCTGGCTAGCGGGTATGGACGTTGGAATCGGTCGATTTTGGGCTCGTACGGGACGTAGGGCAGCGAAGACTTCCTTGACAGGAACGGGAAGAGCTCTACGATATAAGGGTGTACCACCCACGTATTCACGCACAAGTCTTCGGATAAATTTCTCCCTACCCGCGCGTCGTGTATGCTTCATCCGAGAACCGAAGCTCGTCAGAAGTAGTTAAACTTCGGTAAAGCACGGCACGGCTAAGCGCTGGTTCGCTCTAGCTTACCGGATCTACCTAGGCGCAAGACATCTTGTCACAACAGAAATAAAGTAAGAGCGGCGAAGCATTTTATCGCTCTAACCGACCAGCTTTGTGACCGTTGAGGATGATTTGTAAGAGAAGTAGCAGTTAATCGTGAGCGTACTCGAGGAATGGAATATTAAAGGAGCTTGTAATTGAAAATAGAAAAAGACTTTGACTCTGATATAGATGTAAGGTAGACATCTAGAATCGTTTTCCCTTAGCAGGGAAGTGTAGTAAATCATTATTTTTAAGTTTAAGAGCAGATAAGCATAATATTGTGCATAGAAGATTGCAGCTTACTTGGTTTGATACAATGAAATGAGGTGGGCCATCGCATTGCATGGTTCATTAGAACTCCGTAGCTTCGATACCTAAATACCATAGAGCGCCATCTTGTTGCATGGAACTGTAGAATTCATATTCTTTTGAAGTGTGGAAGCAGATAAGCATAATGTTATGCATAGAGGATTACAGCGTACTTGTTATGGATCGATGAAATGAGATGCGCCATCGCATTACATGGAGCATTAGAACTCCAATGCTTTAATATGTAGACACTAGGAAGCGCCATCCCGTTGCATGGAACTGTAGAATTCATATTCTTTATAAATCTGCAAGCAGATAAGCATAATGTCATGCATAGGAGATTACTGCCTACTTACGTTGGAACGTTGAAATGAGATACGCCATGGCATTGTATGGTGCATTAAAGCTCTATTGCTTTTAGGTGCAGACAATATGAAGCACTGTCCCGTTGCATGAAACTGTAGAATTGCCTATCTTTAGAAGTGTTCAAGCAAATAAGCAGCATGTTATGCATAGAAGATGACAGACTATTTAATTTGAAGCGTTGAGGCGATATGCGCCAAAGCACTGCATGTATATTTAAAACCCCATGGCTTTGACATGCAGATACTACGAAGCGCCATCACGTTGGATGAAACTGTAGGGTACACATTCTTTGAAGTGTAGAAACAGATAAGTGCAGTACTATGAAAAGCAGCTTCCTTATTTTGAAACGATGAAATCTGGTGCGGCATCGCATTGCGTTGGGCATCAGAACTCCATTGCTTTGACAAGCAGATACAACAGCGCGTTATCCCGTTTCAAGAAACTGTAGAGTGCACATTCCTTTGCTTTGTAGTAGCATAATGTTATTGAAGGATGATTAAATTATCTTAATTTAAAAGTTAATCAATAATTCATGTATCAAATATTATGTACGTGGAATATTCTAAATTGCGAGCGAGGCCGAGTGTGCGGAAAAAATGAGTTTTTCGCATAGCTTATCGGTATGAGATTGAGGGGAAAAGCACATGAATGTTTTCATTCTAAACCAGAATATATAACTATGCCATTCAACCGACTGCTGAAAGAATTAAGAGTTACGTCTTTTCATCCACAAAGCAAAATTGAAATAAGGAAGAAATTTGAATAGCGGTTATGGAAGAGGAATGAGACTTTTCATGAATATTTGCACGAGAAGATCATTCTTGGAAATTGAGTACCAATCAACGATGATGAAATACTTGAATATCTGATTGACGGCATCTCCGATGAAATGCTCCGGAATCAGGCGCGTATTGAACAGTTTACAACAACCGATCAACTTTCGAAAACGTTTGAGAGGTAATTCTTCGAGATCGAGGTTTGTCGGGTCTGCAGATGTTAACAAAGTTTGAGAAGTGTGAAGATAGTTTCGTTAGAAATGAACGAAAGGGGTGGTCAATGTGGGTAAGATAAAAGAGTTCACTGGTAATTTTGTACGATATTATAATTGTGGTGGGGGATCATGTTAGTATGAATTGTCCAACGAAAAATAGCGGTGTAAAATGTTTTATATGTCAAGAACGTGGAAAAATTGCGTTGAAATGTCCCAAGAAAGCTAAAGCGAGTGAAGAGAGCTGCGCGACATTAGGAGTATCGTACCGAACGTATCTCAAAAGCGTTTTACTTAACGGATGCGAGATCGAAGTATTAATGGATTCAGGAAGTGATTTAGTTTAATTCGCACAGACGAGTATATTAAGCTAGGTTCTCAGGAATTACGACGGAATGAATTACACTTCGACGGAATAGGTTCAAAGAATAATACCACATTAAGTGAGTTTCAAGCAGAAATTATCGTAGGTGGACACTCATATCCGATTTGAATACAAGTAATCTCTGATACCATTGATCGACACAAGTTTTTGATAGGAACGAATTTTTTAAATGTAGCCGATGTTAACATTAGAGGTGGTAAAGTAAACATTTGTCCTTTACCGAAAGTAACGAGCGAAATTGTTGGAAGAGAAAATATTGTACTGGAAATGTGTTAGAAGTAAATCAAGTTGATGTGTTTCATGTATTAGATCCTAATTAGCAAGTGACGATAGAAAATCTTGTTAGTAATTACAAGCCGAGTAAAACCCTTGAACCTAAAATTGCAATGAAATCATTATTGAAAGGCTAAGAATCTGTATATCAATCGGCGAGACGATTGTCAGCGTCGCAAAAAGAGATTGTTAATGCGCTGATAGAACAGTGGGTTGCGGATGGAGTCGCTCAGTTATCTACTTCTGATTATGCGAGTCCGGTTATTTTCGTGCGGAAGAAAAATGTCTCGTTTAGATTATGTGTGGATTATCGACAAATTAGTAAGAAGATTATTAAAGACAGGTATCTGTTACAATTGATTGAAGTTCAATTAGGTTCGTAAAAAGGCGCTCGCATTTTCAGCACTCTTGACTTGAAAAACGGTTTCTTTCACGCGCGACAGGATAAATCAAGTCGAAAGTATACAATTTATTGTACCAGATGGTCGTTATGAATTCTTACGAGTCCCTTTGGTATATGTAATTCGCCAGCAGTTTTTCAAAGTTTTATAAATACCATATTTAGAGATCTTATTCGAGAGAGAATAGTTTTAGCATACGTGGATGATTTGATTATTTCATCAAATGATATTGAAAGTCGGATCAAAAATCTTGATTGGATGTCAATTATAGCCAGCGGAGCGGGTTTAATATTCAGTTGGGAAAAATGTTGTTTTCTGCAAACTTCTGTCGAATTCCTCGGGCATGCAATCAATAATGATTGTGTTCGTTCCTCACTAAAACTGATGCAATCCGACGATTTCCATAGCCGACAAATGTTAAACAAGTACAAAGTTTTCTTGGACTAATCGGGTATTTTCGCAAATTTATATTATTATATATTTATTGAGTCAGAAACCAATATTGAATTTGTATCAAGTAGAAGTAGAGACGGAGTTGCATACAGATGCTTCTGCGTTAGGGTACGGAGTGATTTTATTTAAAAAAAATAACAAAGATCAACCTTTTCACCCTGTATATTATTTTCTAGTGGTAAGACAACTTCTGCTGAATCTATATACAGTAGCTATGAGTTTGAGATTTTAACAATAGGAAAAGCATTGAAGAAATTAGGAATTTATTTATTAGGAATTGCGTTTGGTATTGTTACTGATTGCCGAACTTCTACTCTTACAATGAATAAGAAAGATCTTTGTCCCTTGTGTGTCCAGAGAAGAGCATGATACAGGTTGATGCGCTTAGTAGAAATCCTCCTTCTACGAATTTCTTAATCGATGAATCTGACATCTTACAGCACGTTTGCGGAAAGCACAGGAAGAAGATGGAACTGTAATGAAACTTCGAGATTTGATACTTCAAAACAAGACGAATGATTATGTTTTACGGTGAAGTTTTCTGTACAGAGAGTCTGGAGGTGATAGTCAAATAGTAGTACAACGTCGGATGCAGATATAAGAAATAAGGCGAGCTCATGAGTGTGGACTTTTTTCTGTATTCAAGACTGAAGCTATCGTACGTAAAGATTATTAGGCTCCAAATCTTCGGCAGCAAGTTGAAAAGGTGGTAAGAATTTGTGTTGCATGCATCTGAGCCGAAAAGATGCAGGGGAAGCAGGAGTGTCATTTAAGTCCGATTGAAAACGGGAGTATTCCTTTTGATACATTTCATATCGATCATCTTGGACCGCTGCCATCAACAAAAGAACGTATCAGTATATATTTGTAGTGGTAAATGCTTTTACAAAATTTACATGGCTTTATGCTACAAAATTTGCTACTACAGCTTAAATTTTGTCACGCCTGAAGAAGCAAGCGACTATTTTTTGTAATCCGCGTCGAATAATTTCTGATAGGGGAACGGCTTTCACAGCAAATGATTTCAAGCAATATTATCAAGAAGAAAATATAGAACATGTTTCAACTACAACAAGAATTCCTAGAGCTGGTCAAGTTAAACGTCCTAATAGAACATTCATACTGTTGTCACCAAAATTAGCAACACCTAAACCTTGTGAATGGTATAAGTATTTAGAAATAGGAAATTCTCTTTGAGGTACATCCAGGACTTAAAGGTTATCTTGACATCCGAGAAATATTTGAAAAAGAATGGATCGCACTTTTTCAAGATAAACGAGATGAAGTACGGCTTCAAGCAAGCAGAAATGTATCCAGGATCCAACAAGAGAATAGGCTAACTTTTAACAAGAGTAGACGAAAGGCTGGAATTTATTGTGAAGGAGATTTAGTAGCAATTAAACGTATGCAACAGAGTCCTAGTCATGCGAGAGAGCGAATATGCGGAATAAATGAGATTTCGGGTATATGTTTTAAAACGATGAAGCAGTTGTTCATTAGCAGTCCTTGAAGTAATGTCTCAGTTGAAAGGAACTATCTAATGATTTACAAAATCTTGTAATTGTCTTCCATTAATAAGTTTCCTACATCATGCATAGAAGATTACAGCTTACTTAATTCGATACAAACAAATGAGATGCGCCATGGCATTGCAAGGAGCATAACAACTCCACTGTTAAGGCACGCAGACACTATGTGAAGCGCCACCCACATGCATAGAAATATAGGATTTACATTCCTTTGAGGCGTAGAAGCAGATAAGCATAATGCTGTGCATTGAAGGTTACAACCTACTTGCTTCGAAGCGTTAAATTGAGATGCGCCATCGAATTGCATGCTGCATTAGAACTCCATTGCCTTGACAAGCAGACAATATTAAGCGCCATTCCGTTGCATGCAACTGTAGACCTCACATTCTAATGAAGAGTAGAAGCAGATAAGCATACTGCTATGCATAGAAGATTACAGCTTACTTACTTTGAAACGTTAGAGTGAGATGCGCCATCACACTGCGTGAAGCACTAGAACTCTGTTTTGACACGATGACTCTATGATGCGCCATCTTGTTGTATAGATCTATATAGTTCATATTCTATTAAAGAGTAGAAGGTGACAACCGTAATTCTATGCGTAGAAGATTACAGTTTACTTGCTCTGAAACTTTGAAATGATACGCACCAACGCATTGCATGGAGCATTGGAAATCTTTTGCTGTGACACGTAGACAGTATGATTGGTCATCCCGGTGCAAGGAACTGCATTATTCATATTCTTTCGTAATGTTCTATTCAATGTAATTATGCTCAGTATTTTCTATATTACTATGTACGTAATTTCTACAGAACCTTTTAACAGTTTATCTCTTCCAATTGTCAACTTGTCAAAGTAATTGATTACCAAAGTTACATGCAACGCGATGGTGCTTCTTTGTTCTAAGTTTCAAGGTATGTAAGTTGTTATATTCTATACAACACAATTATGTTTACTAAATCCTACATTACAATGTATGTAATTTCTATAGACTCATGTATCTACATAGTGTGCTTACTGTGCATGCTTACTGTGATAATTTGACACTTTAAAGCACTATACAGTTACATTGATCTGTACTAATTACGTGTCTTGTAACGTAGAACCAGGTAAGTATAGCTGCGCTGTATAAAACCTTCCAACTTAGTTCCTTTCAAACGTAGGGCTGAGAGGCGCCATCGCTTTGCATGGGCCTCAAGAAGTTAATTACACTGACATGTTGAAACTGAGAAGCTCAATACAGTTACTTGGATGCATAGTAATTACATATTTTGCAACGTACAACCAGATAAGTATATTTGCTTTGTATAGAACCATTCAAATTACTTGCCTTGAAACGTAAATCTAAGAAGGGTCATCGCGTTGCACGTAGTTTTGGAATTTAATCATCTTGACAAGTTCACACTTAGAAACAATGTACTGTTACATGGATTTGTAGAAATTGCATATTTTGTGACGTAGATCCTAGTGTGCATAATTACGTTGTATACAAACTTACAACTTACTTTCTTCAAACGCAGAACTGAGAAGCATCATTGCGTTCCATAGAACTTTGGAATTCAATTGTTTTGACACGTTCAAAATAATGTACTTTGTACAGTTCCATGCAATGGGATGGCGCATCATATAACAGCATTTCAAAGTAAGTAAGTTGCAACGTTCTATGCAACGCATTACTTTTGTCCGCTTTTAAATATCAAAGAAATGTGAATTCTACAGTTCCTTGCGACAGGATAGCGCATATCATTTTAACGTTTCAAAGCATGTAAATTGTAATGTTCTACTCATCTCATTATTATTATCTGCTTCTACGCTACAAAAGAATGTTAATCCTACGTTTGCTTGCAACCGGATGGCGCTTCATAGTGTCTGCATGTCAAAGCAATAGAGTTTTAATGCTCTATAGTTGCGAAGCCCTATCTATATTCAATTGCACGCAGCCGTACCGAACAAGATCCCTCATAACACGGCAACACGACCGTCCGCCGAGCACTGGCGGCTAAATACGGACCTTGCAGGAGCCAGTCGCGTTACTTTCAACGTAGACAGCGTAGCTTGGGAAAACATAACGACAGTTCCAATTACCAGCATGATACCTTCCCTGAACGCTACTCATACTTCACGGGCATTTATTCTTAAGTTCGTCTTTATATATTATGTAGAATACAGACGACTGTACATAAGGGAACAGCAGAACCAATAGTCATAATATAGATTAATTGCAATGCACAAACGAGCACCCAACGCGTACGGCTCGCTCATTCTGCGTGGCACCTCAGTACCTCACCACAACGGTCGCTCCACTACGCGGGCCGTGCTGCCTCTCTTCTCCGACCGTCCGTCCCAACGCGGGGCCCGAGCGATACGCGTGCCGCGCAACCAGAGGTGGTTGCGGACGCGTGTCTCAAAGATCAATTCCGATTACTCGAGTCACTTTTGCCCTTAGGCCTTTCTCCAAACTACATGGGAGTGTCAACATACTAATTCTAACTTCTAATTTCAATTCAAGTTATAGTCTTCCAAGCCTTAGTCTAATCTTTAAGAATTAACGTTTACTTTAAATTAGGATATATTCTTCAATATAACTTAGGATATATATAACATAGAATATATTCATTTGTTTTGATAACCAGTGCACAAATTCACTTTTCAGATTCCTTACTCAATAAATTCATTTATTCCCAATTCAACACAAGTTTCTCGCGATCAAGAACCACGGGTAGGCGAAGCTTTGGCAATTCATTTTGTTAGAGCCGAAAGCCGCTTAACTGGTTGACCCTCTGTTACTCTATCCGTTGAAATTCCGTCGATCTTCTTCATCGTTGGATCTGGGAGCCAGCGCGAACGGCCACTTAGCAAATTGTATCCAGCTTCAAGGAAGCCGACACGTATGCTCCGCGGTGTCAAAAGAAATTGACGCGCGAGCCGTAAATGGTTTTTATGTCATCTACTTCTAGAATATTACGGAAAGGAGAACACCCAGTATAACAGCAACGCGATGACTGCACGTGGACATACTGAATCGATCAAACGACCGCTACAGCAGAAGCTAGTGTCGATTTCTCTGCCGCAAGTCAGCTCGTATCGAGGGATAACTCCGTTCAACGACCCGAGAATATTGCGTCAACTACAACGGGATAACAAATTCGGAACAAGGCAATACAGCTCGAAGTAGGATATTGACTTTTCCTCACCGTATTCGTGTCTTAATTCGTTTCCGCGTACCATTTGAACCAAGTGTCCGTCACAATCGTACGCAATTTTCGGTGAATCGGCTACGTGCTACCCGCTGCGAATTCTGAAATTTTCTGGACCCGTGACATAATACTATACATAGCGATGCGCCATTTTTAGCGGCATGGCTCTTCGCAGTGTTTTCGAGCCACAGTAATAAAGATCTTATGCTCCATGCAATGAGATTGCCCATCAAATATCAACGTTTCAAGCTAAGAGAGCTGTAATGTTCTATACAACGCATAATGATTATCTGCTTCTACACAACAAAAGATTGTGAATTCTACAGTTCCTTGCGATGCTATGGCGCTTCATAGTGTTTATGTATCAAAGAAATAGAATTCTAATGTTCCATGCAATGCGATGTCGCATCTCTTTCGAACGTTTCAGAGTAAGTGTATTTTAATGTACCATGCATAGCGTAAGGCTTAATTGTTTCCACACTTCTGAAGAATGTGGTTTCTACAGTTCCTTGCTACTGGATGGAGCTTCATAGTGTCTACGAATGAAACCATGCATATTATTATACCTGTCTGCTTGTATATTTCAAAGGAATATGGATTAAACAGTTCCTCGCAACGGAATAGCGCTTCATTGTGTCTACGTGTCAGAGCAATTGTGATCCAACGCTCCATTCAATGCGATGACGCATCTAATTTCAACATGCTAAAGTTAGTAGTATGTAATGTTCAATGCACCGCATTATCCTTATCTGCTTCTGTACTTCAGAAGAATGTGAATACTACATTTCCTAAAAACTGGATGGCGCTTCATTGTGTCTTTGCGTCAATGCTATAGGCTTCTAATTCCCATGCAATGTGATGGCGCATCACATTTCAAAGTTTCAAACTAAGTAAACTGTAATCTTCTCTGCATAGCGTTATGCTTATCTGCTTCTACACTTTTAATGTAGTAATGTGTTGTAATATGAATTCTACGGTTCCATGCAATGGGTTGACGCATTATAGTGTCTGCGTATCAGAGCGACAGAATTCAAATGCTCCATGCATTGTGATAGCGCACCACATTTCAACCTTTGAAGGTAAGTAAGTTGTAATTTTCTATGCACATCATTATGCTTAAATGCTTATAACCTTCAAAAGAATGTGAAATCTATAGTTCAATACAACCGAATGGTGCTTCACATCAGCTGCGTGTCAATGCAATAGAGTTTTGAAGCTTCATGCAATGAAATGGCGCATCTAATTTCAGTGTTCTGATGTAAGTATGTTTACTGCTCTTTGCATAGTACTATGCTTATCTACATCAACACATAAAAACTATGTGAATTCTACAGATGCTTGCAACGGGATGGTCCTCCATAGTGTGTACTTTTCAGAGCAATAGAGTTTTGACTGTTTCATGAATTGCGATAGAACATCTCATTTCAGCGTTTCGAAGCACGTTAGTCGTAATGTTTGTCAGCCTCTTTCACAGTTTCTAACAACTGGATTGCGCTTCATGATGTCTAGGCGTCAGAGCACTAGAGCTGTAATGCATAAAGTGATGCTTGAAACAAAACAGCTCGTTTACTTTGAAACGGTGAATTCAGATGTCCCGTCACTACACATGGAGCATTAAAATTCCATTGCTTAGACACGTAGACATTATGAAGCACAATACTGTTTCAACGAACAATAGAGTTCACATTCTTTGGTAGTGCAGAAGCAGATAAGTATAATGCTGCGCATAAAAGATTACAGCTTACTTACTTCAAAACGTTGAAATCAGATGCAACACCGCATTGCATGGAGCACTACAACTCTGTTGCTTTGATACGTAGGCACTATGAAGACCAATCCCAACGCATGGAACTGTAGAATTCACTTTCATTAGAAATGTTGAAGCAGATAAACGTAAATATATGCATAGAAGATTACAGATTACTTTCTTTGAAACGTTGAAATGTGGTGCGCCGTTGCAATGCATGGAGCATTACAACTCCATTACTCCGACACGCAGATACTATGAAGCGCCATCTCGTTGCATGGACCTGTAGAATGCTCATTCTTCGGAAACGTAGCAGCAGATAAACATAATGGTAAGCATAGAAGATTACAGCTTACTTACTTTGAAATGATGAAATGATGTGTCGCATAGTATTTGAGTACACGTTACGTTGAGACTTATTTTCAGTTGATAAGAAAGCGAAGTGCGTAAACCTTCGTCACGAATCTTTTCGTCTCCTTTGCAATGCACGGCCTAATACGTAATATGGATGTAGATAGATACAATTGGAGTTGACACGGTTTCTCAAAAAAACAACAATTATATTTAATTTCAAATGAAATGACAAAGATTGAGTGCTTTTCATATTCTCAGATGTGTCTGAATTTGAATTTCTACTAAGTTCTTGAGCGATGAAGTCAGACTGTTTTGTATTAAATTCGTGTGGAAGGGTGGTCAATGGTGTGGCATTAAGATGAGACGTTATTGGTAGAAAATCTGTAGAATTGCTTTTTTTCTGGAAGTGAGGGAGACAAGGAGGTGCGAAGCGTGGTACGATGGGCTGTAGGTCGGTTGCGACTGGTGAGAGGGAGCAGAAAATAAATTAATAAAACTGCCAGGTATATGGTATATGCAATTTGAAGGGTCACTACGGAGACTTAATTTTGAAATTTATTATAAGGCGATATTCTCTTGCTTTACGTGTTTATTGTTGCTGCGTGTCAGTTAGGGTTTGCGCAGGATTTGTGAAATTTGAAGTTTGTTAGCCAGATGTTTCGTTCAATGAATTATGTCGAGTGAACGGTGATGAGGATGAACGGTTTAATTATTATAGCTTGAATAGTATATTCATCGCTGGACACAGTCCCCCCTTTGAGAGGCTAGTGAGCAGCCTCTATTCATTCAGATGAATAAATACATAATAATACAAGCTGGTACTCTTGGTCTCCGGATGAGTTTCATTCTTGTTAAATTCCGGGCAATCTTCTTCGTCTATCCGAATCGGAAATGGAACGGAAGCTTTTTGACAGTTAGATCAAACTTGTTCGAAGCCGTTCTAACGGTGATTGCGCGCTCGATGCCGTCAGTGCCGGGATAGGTTTGGATAATTCGTTCCAGTGGCCATTGCATAGATTGCGTGCTTTCTTCATTAAGAAGGACAATCTTTCCTTCCGTAATCTGATGAATACCCTTCGTCCATTTGTTGCGGCTAGTGAGGTTATTAATATACATACTCGTAATGTAAATATTCGTGACGCTAACGAGTCCAAAGGTGTTGCCACGTCTTTTAGACCTGTTTTCAACTAGAAAAGCGATTGGATTGCGTGTCTTCAAAGTTGTGTTCGTGTATACTTGTGGGAGCATCGGAAATTAGGAAATGTCTTGGGGTGAGGACTAACAGGTCTTTGAATCTGAAGAAATTGGAGTGAGTGAGTGAGAATTAAGGATACTTCCGATGTGGCTTATAAGGGTTTTGAACTGCTCTACTGTGAACAACTTAGTTTCTGCAACGCGCGTTAAATGGCGTTTATAAGATTTCACTGCGGCCTCGCAGAGGCCTTCGAAATGTTGTGCGTTTGGTGGGATAAAGTGCCAGTTGATTGATTGATTTGATAAAAATGACATGACTCTTTTGTGGTGACCTTCTGAACATAGTAACTCTTTTATCTCTAGAAACTCATTATTTGCTCCGACGAAATTTGTTTCATCGTCAGAGCATAGATTTATGCATATTCTCTTGCGATGCATATTCTCCGCGATGGAAGCCTCAATCGTGAGGTCGTGGACAGTTTCGAGATGAGCGGCCTTTACTGCCAAGCAGACGAAAACAGCCACATAGACCTACTTTCTTCTACAATTGTGGTATTGCCAATCTTTAGTGAAAAAGGGACCACAATAATCGACGACTACATTCATGAAGGATTTGGTGGCACGTTCTTTCAGTAGATTGCACATACGGTAATTGACCGCTGGTGGGTTGGCGCGGCAACAATGAATGCAATCCCGTATTGTTTTCTAGATTTGGCTTCGGCCATCAATGAGTCAATATTTTCTTCGTTTACTGTATAATGTTGCCTGGACTCCAGCGTATAAATGTATGAGATGTTCGCTTGTAATGACGAGAGCAGTTACATGAGTTTTCGGTGGAATTATGGGCTCTTTCTGGGAGAATGGTGGTAGCGAATGTGTCAGTCGACCACCCACTCTTAGGATTCCATCTTCGAAAAAAAATCAATCTTGTCAATTTCCTTTTGATTTGGTCGTGCTACTTGTTTCGCAGAAATCGCAATTCGTCGATGATGTTTATACTCTGTACTGTTCTTAAGATGACCTGTTTGGAGTGTTCGAGTTCAGCTACCGATAGGACTCCATTTTCTGTGTTTGACCTTTTCGCTGTTGAACCTGTGAACGCGATGAACCTGTCGCGAAGTGTCGCCAATCATCGATGGTCGTTCTTGTTTGTATTTCTGATACCCGACTTGCTACGAATGTTTGTAGAGTGTGTGACGATGTTTTGAGCTAATGTAGAACGATGGTGGAATCCGTCCATAGAACCGTGCGATTGCACTCTAGCTGTAAAGACTGGCGAATCGTAATAGGTAACGTCGTAAGCAATAGTCCTCTGCACAGTTCGAGTCGTGGAATCGATTGACTCCTTAGGGTTGCCACTTTCGATTTCGTTATGAGGAGTTCTACCTGTATATGTCCTTGCTTATCGACGAATTGTAGGCAGATACAAGCTCCTTAATCTCTCTCGCTGGCGTCACAGAATCCATGAATCTATATGTTTTTTCCCTTATTGATAATAGTCTTTCGAATTGAACGTTGTTTAGGAGTGGTAGCTGAGCATAGTACATTATCCACTCGGTATGGATGGCCTCCGGTAGTGATTCGTCCCAATCTACCTTGAGGCTCAAATCTTCTGGAGCAGGATCTTGGCCACGATTATAACTGGACGAAGGGGTCTATTGGGTCGTATATTTTCGCGATTTCAGAACTAATCGAGCGTTTGGTGATGCGCGGTAAGGGTGACGTTGCCTTTACTGCATATCCGATGGAGTCATCTGCGGAAATCCAAACCACGCCGAGAGTTCTGATGATTGATGACTCACCAAGTTTGAGTAATATATTGATACCTTGTTCAGGGAGGCCATGCAATAGAGATCTATGATTTGCCGCCCATTGTCGGACCTTTAATTCGGCGGTTTGTAGCAGCTCGGATAGTTCTTCTCGCAATGTAATGGTCTCTTCTACGATTGTTCCAGTGAGCGCGTCATGGATGTAAAAATCGCGTCTTAAGATTTTAGATGCGTTGGGAAATCTGTGTTATTCATCATTGGGTAGTTTGCGTCAGGCAATGGATGACCAAGAAAGGTGCAGCTTAAAGCCCGAAGCTGATCGTGTTTAATTGATATTTTCGAATTTGTTCGGTGGCATTGCATCATGGAATGCGTTGGTATTTGCTATTAGCTGGACGCACTATAAATTGTCTGAACATTTTTTTAATATCGCTCGTGATAACATATTTATGCGTACGGAATTGCATTAATATGTGAATCAGGCCTTCTTGGATCTTCGGTATGTAGTGTATCGTTGAGGGATACTCCCGTTGTTGTGGCATCGTAGCCGTCAAGTACCACCCTCAACTTGGTCGTTTGGTTACCGATTTTCGTGACCTCATGATGGGGCAAATAATATCCCCCGTTCACGTGTTGGTTGGTTTTGATCTCTGACACCTGACCAAGGACAAGGTATTCTTGTTTGACTGCGTAGTACTCCCTTCTTAAATTTGGATCGCGCTTCAGTTTCCCTGCTAATGCAGTGAATCATTTTAAAGCTCTAGATCTGGATTCACCGAATCGTGGTCATTTATGATTGAATGGGAGTGCCACAACGTATCTGCCATCCGCGCTTTGCGTGGTATGTAGTCGGTAATGTGTCTTGTAGTGTCTCTCTGATTTGGAGAAACGTTGGATTCTGGATACTTACTCAATCTTCCAACATTGTCGTGGTGATGTCAAGTGGTAACGTGGTGGTTTTATGATATAAGTTGCTGCGTTTGGGTTGGTAGATGGGGGCACTTCCCCCGATTACCCATCCGAGCCTTGTTTTTGAAGATATAAACCTGTAAGAACGCTAGGACGGCTCCAGCGCCGAGGAGCAGGCCGACTGTCACTGGACAATAACAAGTTGTATTTTGAAAGACCTGGAAAGATGGATGAATGGGTTGATCGGGAATGGACGATGAGATATTTGCGACTGTAAGAAAGGTCAGATCTCGTTCATAATCACTGACTCTTGATTTAAAGGTTGCCGTGATGGAGTATTCTGCTATTGTGTACATTATGTTTAGAACACCGATGGGTACGGAGCAGCCTTTTTTTGGAATGTCAAGATTCTTCGCGAGGGTTTGACATAAAATTTATAGTTGCGCACATGTCGATCAACGCTCGACAGTTGACTGGTTATTGATCGTGGTTTCAAATGTGAATTTGTGTGGTTACGAGTAAATCATTCGTGACTGAATCGACGACAAACACGTTTTGATGTCTCCCTTCCTTCGGCGCCTCAACGTCATGAAGTCTTTCATTGAAGAGGTGAATTGATGGTTGGCGGTTTAGAAGTAGTCTGTTGCAGGGTTCTTTATGTTTGGTGATGTATTGTGTGATATTGCTTGATACGTATGCGACAGGAGCCACTGTGGCACATGCTATATTTGTGTCCCTTGCGCAAGTAGTTTATGCATAGTGAAACCTTTTCGATAGTTGCCTTGCGGTCTTGAACAGAGAGCTCGTGAAACGCTACACATGCCCAGATGCTGTGTCCTCCGATGCATACTGGGCACTTTTGGGTTCTTATGATTGTCCTGTTTGTCCCACTTTCGGTGTAATCGTCATTAGAATGTCCTTGTGACAAGAGCACCTGGTTCTGCCTAGTACGTTGATTCGTGTAGTGTGAATGGTCAGATGGTCTTCCTTCGACCCAACTTACGGTTGAGCTTGCTCTTGCGTTGATCTCTGGTACACAGTTGGCCCGTTTCTCCAGAAACTCTAGAAGGTCTGTGATCTTATCAATACAATTAGAATTGACACGATTTCTTAACAAGCAACAATTATATTTAACTTAAAATGAAATGATAATGATTGAGTTATTTTCATGTTTTCTGATGCGTCTGAATGTATCGATAAGACGACATTTGTTGCTTTAGGAGTTTATTACTGCTATGTGTGGGTTACAGATTATGCAGGATATGTGGAATTAGGAGCTTGGTAGCAAGATGTTTCGTTGAGTGAATTATGGCAAGTGTCTAAATAAGGATGAATCAATTAATTATTACAGCATGAATCGCATGTTTGTCGTAGGACACATTGCATGCAGCATTAGAACTCTACTGCTTTGACCGGTAGACACTATAAGACACCACGCTGGTGCTAGAAACTGTAGAATTCACATTCTTTTGACGAGTAGAACGGATAAGCTTAAAGTGCTGCATAGAACATTACAGCTGTCTTATTTTGAAACGCTGAAGTGAGATACGACATAGCATTGCATGGAGCATTACAACTCTATTGATTTGAAACGTAGACATTATGAACAATTTTAACATAAAATAATAACAAATAGAGTTCTAATGTTTCATAAAACGCGAAAGCGCTTCTCATTTCTATGTCTCAGAATAAGATGTAATTCAATGCAACGCTTTATGTACATCTCGTCAATATTTCAAGAGCATGTAAATCCCACAATTTCTTGCTGCAGAATAGTGATTATAGATGTCTATATACCGAAGCTATACAGTTCCAATTCTTCATAAAACTCGATATCGCATCCCGACTCTATGATTCACGATGAGATGTAATATCATTGCAACGCGTTATGCTTATCTCGTATATACTTAAAAAAATTTAAGCCCCATGTTTCCTTGGTACGGAACAGCGTTTGTAGATGTCTATATATCGAACCAATGGAGTTCTAATTATTCATAAAACGCAATATCGCATCTCAATTCTATGTTTCATGATAAGATGTGAAATGAATGCAGCGCGCTATGTAAATCTGGTAAACACGTCATAAAAATGTAAATCCTATACTTCTATGCGTCGGAGTAACGTTTCTAGATGTCTAAGCATCGAAGCGATACAGTTCTAATGCTTCATAGAACGATAGCATCTTAGTTCTATGATTCATGATAAGATGTAATTTCAATGCAACGCGTTATGTATATCTCGTAAGCACTTCAAAAGAATGTAAATCCCACACTTCCTTGCTACGAAATAGCGTTTCTAGATGTCTATCTATCGAAATAATAGAGTTCTAATGCTTCATAAAACACGATATGCAATCTCATTGCTACGTTACATGGCAAGATGTAATTCAATGTAACGCGTTATGTATATCTCGTCTACACCTCAAAGGAATGTATATTCCACTCTTCTTTGCTACGGATCATCGTTTCCTGATGCCTACTTATTCTAGCAATAGAGTACTAATGTAAGTAATCTTACGTTTTTCCTTCCCGCGCGGGGAGTTCGTTTGGATGTTCCGGAACGGCGCATTCGAGTCGGATTCCAAATGTCCAGATACGGGTCCACTAAGTGGACGTCCGTTCTAGCTTAACGGTACAGGAATATGGAAAATCGACATGTGTCTTTACTCTAGTCTCGGAAGATCTCAACAGAATGATCTCGGAGACGCGTGAACTCGTGTAAGACTTCGTACTAAATGAATTTATAATAATAGTAAGACAAGGAATGTTTAGAACAATGAGAATTGTAAGTACTGGCCAAATAAAGTATTTTCTAAATAAAACTAAGCTTACACTGTTACCTCCCTATGCTAAAGTTGACTAAGTAGAAGGATTCGATGATATTAGAATATAATTAGAGTTAGAATTAGCAACCTGAATTGAATTAGATTTTGAGTTGGAATGGTCGAAATCGATTTGAATTAGAGTTTAAAATTGAGAGAGGTCCGTTCGCTTGGAGCGGATGACTCGAACTTGGTTCGAATTATAATTGAGAGAGGTCCGCATGCTTGGAGCGAATGACTCGAACTACACTTTCAGCTCGCGAACATGCGACCTCATCGGATCGCTTGGCGCGCCAGTCGCGGGGTGCCAGAGTGGGGCGGACGCCCGGCTCACGGAGTGGGATGGACGGTCGTGGTGGGGCGCGCGCGTTCGGCGTGAGCCACGAGCGTCTGGCGCTCGCTCGGGCGCTTTGCTTATTTCCTATTTCTGTTAAGTACGCTCTTAAAATTAGGATTACACATGAGATGCCTTATGCTAGCTTGTGTGTGCTGTGTCATGTATGTACATCGAGTGTAGTGTGCTTAAATTATAGAATTTGCTTAATTTTATTTATAATAGTATGTAAAGTATGGATACGGGTGCGTAACGGCGGGCAACTCTTCATAATACGAGGAATGGTCCTCGTGCGGAGGCCGTGGCTCGCTCGTGCTCCAGCTATATGCGACACGTACGCCTCGTGACGCGATCGTGTCATCCAACACCACTGGTGCGAGGGTGGCTGCCTTAGCTCGGCGATCGGTCTGTGTTACCGTGTGTCGATATGATCGTTTCTACAATGGCGGCCGGAGGTGTGTGCGGCTTTGCCAGGGGGTGTAGATGGCACCGTAAGGTTCGGTGGACGTCACAGTAATATCAATGTAACGCATAATGTATATCTCGACTACAGGGGGGTGGGAGTGCACCGTAAACGACCATACGCGTTCGTAGGTGTCGGGCGGCCCGTTGGCGCCTAGTATCAAAGAATAGCGATGGTCCCGGTGATAAGGTCACAGGGTGGATGACGCGAAAACATAGCCTCTCACACTCTAGCCTTGCATGAAACCTCCTCGCGGTCCCCCCCCCCGGAATGTGCCGCAGGTGGATTGCCTACGGCATTCAGATTGATGCTGGTCGGGGGACGGAGTCCCTGCCCATATTTCAGGTTCTGCCCCATAGCAGCCCTGCCCTCCACTTCTATCGAATATAAATGTTGCCTCTACTTATCCATTCTGTTCCTAGATCAAAGTCCTTACGCCGGCTATGAGTCAAGACTAAAAAGGTCCTTTCCTCAAAGAGAGCGACAGGCGGCGATGGGGCGCTGCCGTGTGCAGCCACGTCTTAATTAAACGGATGGGTACTTTTTCTTATACCCAAATGACGATAACAGTGGTGCCATACTTTCCTAGCCCCGGACCGAGGCAGCAGGTCCGTTGGGCGGCTAGGATGGGCTTTGTTATTTTTCGCATATGCCCTAAGAGGCGAGGTAGCATGCCTGAGCCCCCTCCCGGGGCCAGGTTTAAAGTAATATCTCGACTACAGGGGTTCCAGAACCTGGGTGCCCAGGAAGTACCATCCCCACCTCCTCGTGGTGGAACATGGGCGCCGGGCTTGCCCGGTGGCTAACGGCTAACGAATAATACTGCGACTCGGGGGATTAGTGCATCTATCGATTTGCCCAAACTAGTCCGAGCCACATTCATAGAGCAAAATTGAATAAGACTGAAACTGGCAGTCTCGATCATCTATAAATTTGGCCAAACTGATCCATCCTAATTGAAAAAGGGTCAGAGTGAGCGTGTTTGCGTACACGTAGTGGGTTCGCCTCCCCGAGGTTCACCGTGGGTACTCCGGCGGTTAGGATTCCTCCTCTCCGACGGAGCAGCTGAAGGACTCACCCGTGGGAAAAGCGCCGCGGCACATCTGGATTTTTCTATCGCCCGTTTGAGTGAGGTGGGTGTAACTAGTTGGTAGATGGTAGATTCTGTTAGCGTATACCCGTCTGGGTGAGGAAGCACGCCAGATCACCGTCCTGGTGTAGGGCAGACAATAAATATCTCGACTACAGTTCAAAAGAATGTAAATGCCACACTTCCTAGCTACGGAATAGCGTTTCTAGATGTCTATATATCACAGCAGTGGAGTTCTAATGCTTCATAAAACGCGATATCGCATCTCATTTCTATGTCTCATGATAGGGTGTAATATTGAATGCAACGCATTATGTTTATGTGCTTGCACCCTTCACAAGAATGTGAATCCCACACTTCCATGCTATGGGTTAATGTCCCTAGGTGTCTGCATGTCGTAGCAATAGGGTTTCAATTCTTCATTCAACGCAATATCGCATCTCATTTCAATGATGCATGTTAAGATGTAATATTCAAAGCAACGCATTTTGTTTGTCTACTTCTACATTTCAAAAGAGTGTGTGTGCTACACTTTCTTGCTTAGGTATAGCCTTTCTCATGCTTCATGCATCGCGATATCGCTTTTCATATCAACAGTTCAAGGGAAGTTAGTATGTTATGGAGCTTTATGCATCGCATTATGCTTGTTTGCTTCTGCACCTCGAACGAATGTGAATCTTAAACGTCCTTGCAATGGGATAGCGTTTCTAGATGTTTATGGGCCGAAGCAATAGAGTTATAATACTCTATTCATCGTGATGTCGAATCCGAATTCAAAGTTTCATGATAAGATGTAATATTCATCGCATCGCGTGATGTTCATCTGCTTCTACACTTCAAAAGTATGTGAATTCTACAGTTCCATGCAACAGGATGTGGCTTCAAAGGTTCTACGTATCAAAGCAATGGAGTTCTATTACTCGATGCAATGCGATGGCTCATCTCACTCCAGCGTTCCAAAGTAAGTAAGTTGTATTCTTCTATACATGGAGTTATGCCTGTCTGCTTCTACGATTTGAAAGAATGTGAATTGCACAATTCTATGCAACTAGATGGCGCTTTATAGTGTCTTCTCATTGTTATTTGTTTATTGTATATTATTGTTATTTGTTATTGTATTAGACTTCTATGCGTACCATTATGCCTATGTGATTCTGCATTTCAAAAGAATGTGGATTCTACTTATCCATGCAACGCGATGGCGAGAGCTTATTCGCTAAAGCGTCCCATTTCCATGCCGCATTTCTTGTATTGCATATAGTATATTGTATCTTATATCGTGAAGGGGGCGGCGATCCCCGATGATTCGCGGCGTGTTACGTAATTTCCCGTAGCTCTTGTTAGTTAAACCCACGTCAAGGCCATAAATAAAGGAGCCATGACTTCAGTATCGCACGACCCGAGTGTATGTACTCGGCTAGACGTAGTCGAGAGGAGGAGCATTTCGAAGTTTCGAGGGTTGTTCCGCCCCGAATTTTCTGAGGTCGTGTAGACTATATTTTTGCTGCTTTCTGCGCAGCTGACGCCCAAGAAACTAAGACTCGCAGTTTCGAATTACCCCCCTTTTCGGTGATTATTTTTGCGTTCGCGAGCTCGTGAAAAGTTGTACGTTAGCGGATACCTTGTAACGATAGATCGCTTTAGATTAAAGTACGTTTTACATCTTAAAGCATTTGGATAATTAACCCTTTCGAGCTTCCCTGACATACTGTAGATAGGTTTGCGTCACAACTGATAGAGACCATCACTTTACATAGATATATGGAACACACATAGCTTTAAACGTAGAACTGTGAATCTGAGAACTTACTTTGAAACGGATGACACAAAGAACAGCCTAACCAAATGTAATCGAACCGATTTTTCAATACTAATCTTATCATTTTTAACTTATCATGCAAACCATTAAAATGCCCTTTGAACAGTGTTTATTCACAGTGAGAATGCATTTAAAATGCTCTATCGTATTACGGAAAAATGAATATACCAATTCATTTTTTAAAATGAAGGTAATCATCAAATGACCAACATACCTACACTTACAAAAAAACTATTTTCATCAACGGATGGGCCCTTTGTACTGTGCAATTTTATATCAGCTATGATGAACAAAGTTAAATTTAATATTACGATGTTTAATATTGTGACGGTGTTCCCGCCGCGAATGACCTGGGATTACCACCCGTTATACGATATAAAATACAATACATAATATCAAAAATGCGGCAGGAAAAACGGGACGCTTTAGCATATGTGGACTCACGCTCTCCTTTCCAGGCTCCTGAATGCTGATTCTCTTTCTCTCTCTCTCCTTTACTTTCTCTCGTTCTCAAAACCGCTCGCTTTTCAAATCCGGCTCGTCGCTTGCTAACTCGCTCGCTCAATGAATCCGCTGGTGGTCCTCCGATCTCCTAGATCCTCCTTAGGGCACCTTGGTGGGGTAGGCTGTACGCTTCGATATTGTTCGGGGCATCGATCGGTGGATTTCGGGGATCTTCTCATCTCGCCCCTTCGGGTGTCTTTAGGAGGAGGGGGGTCCTTCTGATCATTTGATCTGCGGCGCGTATCGACGCGTATCGAAGGGACGTCTTTTGGATCGTTTCCTCCATCAGCTCGCCAGTCTAATCCTTGAGATAAAGAGAGAAGAGAAAAAGGAGGACGGAAGGGGAAAAGGTTCTACCATCGCGTACCTCACGCTTCTCACAAATACAGCTATCGCGATGGTCCGCGTCGAGCTTCTCACATGGGTGGTGATCAGCGAGCTAAGCTAACCGAAGCAGGGGAGGGAGGTGAAGCGAGTTTTGTGACGATACCTCGTCACAATATGTTCCTTATAATATATTTGGTTTTCTGTGATTTAGCCAAAAAACAGTGTTCGCGATATCGGCAGATGAATGTACTTGCCTCAGAATTACAAGAGCCGACAATATCGGAAGTAGAATATTTCTTTGTTCCGCTTTGCTCCGCGTTTCACTCTTTTTTCATCTCCATTTTTTTAATCAAAGGAAATTTAATTGAAATATCCGCAAAATTTAAAGACAAAAAGGGTATTATAATCTTATGCAACATATATGATGGTGATAAGGGATAAGTATATGGAACTGAGAATAGAAAGTAGCGAGCAGAAAAAGAAACTGATGAAACTGCAAAGTAGATCGATACATCCCTCAAATGATGCTTCTACGTCTATAAAATCTGTTAAATAAACAACTATTGCAAAAATCAGGTATAATCGATATTATTCCTGCTCAAAAGCTATAACAGAATTGGATCGAAATGGATATAAAACAGGAATTTATATCTATACATTCTATTCTATGCAAAGGCAAATATTTCAAACAGAAAAAATGTATTACTTACAAATTACTTATGTTCGTAGAGATCTTACTAATTCAGGCTTCTCGTCTTGCAGAACTAATCATTCCTTTAACATGGAAAGGGGTTGTGGAATAGGAAAAGTTTTCATATTTCATAGCCTTACTCGATATGTCGATTGGATCACATAACACGGGACATTAATTCCAACTACACTTTTAGACATTAAATATACAATTACAGCAACATATGTAATACCGCTTTAATAGCATTGTCTAATTACTTACATCTATGCCTAATAAATATATGTTAATAGAATAAGTTGCTTTACAAAAGAGTAAAAGAATCTGAGTATTACAAATTTGAGCATTACATAACAAACGTGTATTACATATATAATGTTACATGTAACAAAAGATGAAGACCAAAAAGATCGTACATAAGTTAAATCCACAATGCCGTCATAGAGATGCAGAAACGGCAAAAATTCCAAGCAATAATTAATAAAATTCAAAGAGGGGAAGTGAAAATCCATCTCTTTGATGATGATAAGAAACAAGTCTGCCTCATTTACTACAATATCCCAAACAACCAGCGATTGGCACGCCAAGGACAACAGATGAAACGAATTCCGTGGCTGAACTGTGCAAAGACAATGCCCCTACTTAGTTCTCGTAACGGCATACTCTCAGTACTGTGGCGTCACGCGTATCACGGCACTATTAATGCACCGCGATATAGCACACGGGTTACAAGGTCGTGGCAATTACACTATTCGCTGACCATAGTTACATGCGTGGTAGTGGCGTAGGCTGATATTTACTATGTGACGGGTTTTCCCGTTACAATCCGCAAGAAAAGGGTATATAGAACCAATAATAACGGGGTTATACAGAAGTTTAATCCGGGGTTATATCGGGGTACAAAATATCCGCGTGATTCGACGACGTGAAGTACAGAACAATAAATTTCCTATCCAGCGAGTATTTCGAAGCTGCGAGGCTGGGACTTTTTGGGCGCCAGCTACTCAAAAAGTAGCAAAAACTAGTGAACCACGCAACCCGGGGAAGTCCGGTGCAAGATAACCCTCGAAATTTCGAAATACTCTTTCGCTCGACTACTTCTAGCCGAGTGCGCAAATTAGGGTTGCGGGATACTGAACTCACGGCTTCTTTCTAGATTGCCTTGACGCGGTATTACAAAAGGTTATACGACAAGCCGCAAATGACCGGGGATCACCACCCGTTATACAATACAAATCACAATAGGCCATATCACAATTGCGGCAGGGAACAAATGGGACGCTTTAGCGTATAAGGACTCACGTTCTCGTTTCCAACACGTATGGATCTCGTTCAGTCCGTCTACCTCTCTCTCTCTCTCTCCCTCTCTCACTCTCTCTCTCTCTCTCCTCCGAATCGCTCCGTATAATCGCTTGCTTGGTTGCTGGCTAAGTAAGTCGCTAAGTCGCTGAGAAGAAGAATAGTAGTAGAGTAGGCCGTCTTCATGCTGGCTAGCTCATTATATAGGTTTGCTGGGGGTCTTCGAATCCCCTTAGATCCTCCTTAGGGCTCCTTGGCGGGGTAATGCTATACGCTTCGGTATTGTTCGGGGCATCGATCGGTGGATTTCGGCGATCTTCCCTGATGGCCCCCTCTGGTGTGTCTAGAGGGGGTCGTCTGGATTATTTGAACTGCGGCGCGTGTCGCGCGCCGCGCTTTCCACGGCTCACCTGCAATTCCGCTGCGTATCTTGAGTTTTCCTCTCCATGGGCTCAGGGGAGGGGTGGAGGTCCTTCTCACACCCGAGTACCATCCTGTTCGTCTCCATGGACTACGGCAGCGGTCTTATCGTTGCAGGGCTCTGGATCGTATCCTTCGGGCTTCAGGGTCTCTTCTGTTTCGCTTCCCGACTCCTCCACCGTCGAGCCCGTCACGCTACCTCGGCGCATAGCCCGTCCGCGGACCTGCGGTCTTCGTATCCGCCGAAGGGGCGTCTTCTGGGTTGCTTCTCCTCTTCAGCTCACCAGTCTTATCCGTCGAACGGAGAGAAGGAAAAGAACGGGGGGGGGGGGGGAAAGGTTCTACCATCGCGTATTTCACGCTCCTCGCAAGTACTGCTATCGCGATGGTCCGTGCCATGCTTCTCGCATGGGTGGTGATCTGGGAGCTAGTCTAACCGAAGCAGGGGGGGGGGGGGTGAGCGAGCCTTGTGATGTCACCACGTCACATCTAATGGGAAAACTGATTGCATAAAAATTATAAGCGAATATGAAAAATGACTAAACCAAGCAATTTATTTATTTTGATTCCAAAATAGATACACCGGCACGAAACGAAGATGTAAGAACTGGATTTAATTATTTTCTATAAACTAGCTCAATACGGCGATTTTGTCGATAAAGTCGTTAATTACTTTATCATAAAAATATATATATTTATTTTCTATGTATTTTTCTCAATTCATCGTTACAAATTCATCCAATTGAGGGTTATATTAAATACGATGACACCCTGTTACTTAAGAAACTGCACAAGATGGTGCTAGGGACGCAACAGCATGTATTTTTATTTTATAAGTAATATTTTATCTTATAAATAATATTTTTAGTTTATGACAGGTTTAAAGGAATATATATGACTCTTTCAATAACTATAAATATTGGAAAACAACTATCAAAATGTCTGTCATTACTCTTATGTTGAACATGTAGTGACATCTAACGGTTTTAATTTGTATGAAACCACAGGTTCCCCATTACCAAATGTGACCCAACGTCATTGCTGAGAAGATTCATGAATTGAGCGATGACACGTGTTTCACGATGGTGCTGGCGCTGCGCGATTCACACGGCGTTTTATGCTAGTTTAGAACGTGCTGGTTACACGTTCTCACATTTTAACTAACGAATCCGGTCACAGATGGCTACGGATCAACTGACACTCCTCCGAAGTGACAATATAGTGCTGATATGGAGCCGCCACCATTTTACCGTTTGTTATCTTGGATGCTTTTTAGAGCATTACTCGGAATTGAATTTATGCATAACTGCATAGAAACGATATCATATACTTTCATAAGCAATGAGATATAAGAATATAAAACGAAGATCTATCTACTCGTACCAAGGGTAAAGATAGTGTTTGATACTCAAGGTTCGTTGTAAATTACAATCAAGCAGTTAATATATCAAATCACAGCACATAGTAAATCACTGAAAGTATAATGATAGGAATAGTAAGAAAAACATACTTATTTGTTAGATGTTTATAAATTCAAATTTAAAAGTCCAATTTACATTTAATATGTTATTGTTTAGCAAGGTGATTTAATGTTGTTTCAAATAGGCGTGGAGAACTAGCTGGTACTTCAGCCAGTGTAATTTCATTTCTGCTGGATACAGTAAAAACACATTTGCAATTTAAGCAGGTTTCACTAGATCTGGCGGATTTTCCAAATTTTAGAATGGGATGATGGCAGTAGTAGTTGGTTCAACGCCAGGCGATAAACATATACAACAAGCAAAGTAACGTAAACGGATTTAAGTTGTTCAAGATTATATAAATGAAACTATTACACTTTTCTAATCCATGTAGCGTTTCTGTTCTTTGTAACTTAGAAAGAGTCTTAAGAATGTAACGTCATGTAAAGAAGTTTGGAAACAAAGAAAGCAGGCCTTAATGTCAGATAAAGGAACCTTGGATCTGTTGTGTATCGTGGTTACCGGCGTGCTGCTTTAAGGGATATGTCATTCGGTTTTAATTTTCTAAACGAGAACAATTCAAATAAATCTGGAATCGACACATTGGAAGAAAAATTCTTCCAGTTAAAAATGCTGTATGCAGTGTAAGAGCAGCTTCACAGCTCCTTAATATTCTACAGAAAATCTTATGTTATTTTACTCGATTTACAAGAATCGAAACCATGAAACATATTATGTGGTATTTATGCAACTGCTACTATATACACACGCGCGCGCGCACACACACACCCACACACACGGACATACGAAATCCATCAAGATTAAAGATACTGTGTATGTATTGTAGGATGCGTACAATAAGAAAGGACTATTACATGGATAAATTGTAGATTTCCATTTGTAATTGATAATTAGATTATAAACATTTATATACTTTTATCGGAAATTTAAATACATCAAAATTGCAGAACGCAGGTGTGTAAATATCACTTTGCGATTTCATTTCATTTTGGTAGTTATACTTATATATAAGCACCCATCCAGACAAAAAGCTTGATAATCTTTCAACTATAAAATAATTATAAAACATTAGACTGTTTCCTGGTATTGGTCTATTTTATCATTTTCGGAACTTGTGAAGCAGCTAGAACTATAACAACAAAGTACTTTATATCTTTGCTCATTGTTTAAAAAAAAAAATTAAATGTGAATAATTATGTTCATTTTATTATAAATGTATGAGTAAAGATCAATCTACATAATTCAATATTTTCAAACGCAATTTGTTTAATTTTTACCATTTAACGTTACGAAATATATTAGAAAAATATATAAAAATATATTCTACTTTAGCTTTTTAATATTTAAAATATTTTATATTATCATATTAAACTTTTACAAAAAGTAACAAAATTTTTATAAGTAGGAATGATTTTTCCTTAATTAGTTAATATGTCGGTTTCTTTTAAGAAAACGGTATTCAATTATTCAAAGTAAGTTTCGACTTTAAGTTGACCATTAATATCTCTTATTTCATTGCTTTTCGTAGATTAGCGCTAATTTTCAACTATTCCATTACAACTTTGCCGATGCAAGTATTAATTCTCCTAAAGATATATAATATTATATTACTAGTAAACTTATTTTGCATTTCTAATTAATTTGAACGTAAAAAATATTTTTTTTTATGAGAAAGCATTGCGAGAAAATTTTGAGAATCCATTTTTAATGTTGTACCTAGTGGTTGACTAGGTTATCCTCTCCCTGCCGCATCTTTCTACCATTTTTAAGATCCAAGAACCGTGTACCGGCTTCATCACCTTTAAAATTTACGAAATTTACATATTGTAAATTTTTGCAAATGTGATATTAATTAACTTCTGAATTACGGTTGCTTGGGCAATAAATCAGACTGATCTATGACGTGCTGTAATGTACGAAGACCAATAAATTTTTTTTAACATAATGAACAATAGATAATATTTGAGCTTACAGTTTTGTTAACGAACTCGCTGTTTAAATTAATTTGGATGACGATTAATATTTGCATGATCTTTTCCATTGTCATATATAATTATCCAAATCTATCTGTTCCAAATTCTCCTCTAGGGAGGAATTAGGCATCAATTTATCTTATCAATAATATTTATATTCCGTAAAACAAAATTGATTTGTTTACTAAAATATATATTATACATTCATATATTAATTGTAAACCTTTATTTAATTATTCACATCTAGATTACACGCATA
The DNA here is from genome assembly GCF_050948175.1 of Xylocopa sonorina. Classification (NCBI taxonomy): domain Eukaryota; kingdom Metazoa; phylum Arthropoda; class Insecta; order Hymenoptera; family Apidae; genus Xylocopa; species Xylocopa sonorina. The sequence continues at coordinate 651,392 of NC_135205.1, forward strand.
ATGGGTAAAATCAGACATTCCTTCAGTTTTTTTATATCGCCTCATCGATTAAAGACTGATTAGTAACAGATTTACTGTCTTCGCAAAATAAAACTGTACATTGCATCACCCATTATTTACAGCTTCCCACTATAATTTTGTGATTCTTGCTGGTGTTGCTTGTGATTAATAATCAATAAATTATCGATGACTGGAGTTACCAACAACCGATAACGTATGATTTCACACACGAGTGGTGTAACCAATAGTAGGTAACTCAAGACTTATCAACGACTGGACTTTCCTGCGGTCGAAAACTCATGATATATCGACAGTAGATGATGCATGAGGTCGATAACTCATGATAATATAACGGCCGGTATTACCAATAGTCGGTAATTTAAGAACTATCGACGGATGACATTGCCAATTATCGATAATCCATCTCTTACTTGGCTTAACTTAATCTATCATCCTCTAAAATTAATTTAAACTAAGCTAACCCCAGTTACACCTAATCTGACTTACCCTGCCTTCACTCAAATCTAACCCAGCCTAACACAATCGAACTTTCCCTCTTTTAAACATAAACAAAACAAACCTATGATTTCTTAAATCTATCCCAACATAACCGAGCAACCTAACAAACATTCCCAAACATAACCCAACCTTAACTGACCTAGCGTAACCTAACTAAATCTAACGTAACTACACTTCCATCTCAGGACAGAAGTAACCTTCGGAACTTTCCCAGGGATGAGGCTATGCAGTAAGTCCTTCGCAGTTTTGGAGTGGCAGAGATCCGCTCCGATTGAACGCTTATTCACGTAACGTAATGTAATGATCGGTGGGTTCAATCGGAGCGGATCCGCATCGAGTACAGGAGCGCCTTCGGCGAAATGAAAACGAATAGTCGGAAAAGAATAAAACTTTACTAAAAAATCGTACGGAAATCTGATATTTCGACGTGTTTCTAATATACATCTAACTAAAACGTAATTCGAAAAATACAAAGGGTAAGAGGAAATATTCTCCAATTTTTGACATATATATATCAACGGATGCAAGGGAGAACACTCGATCTCGAGATAGCGAGACCGGAGCTTCATCCTGAGGTAATCGTATAACGCTGGATCCGGGATGGTGTAGAAAGGAAACGTGGAGGGTGGAAAGCATAAAATAACAACAATGTAACTAAAGAGGAAGAAAAATAAAATCTGTGGAAACATTGCATTTATTAAGAGGAAACCCTAGTAATATCAAACAACAAATTATATACCATATCGTAAGGACGAGGTACAACGAAATAGACGGTATCGTGAGAGAAAGTAAAAAAATCAAGAAACTTAAGAAGAAAATATTAATTTAGAATGAATGAATCAATATCACTCATCACGACAAGCTTAATGGAAAACGGGTGACTACGAATCGGTTAGAGTATAAGATAGATGCTGGTCGCGAGTCGAGTGGCCCTACGAGTTCCTTGCCCGTATCAGGCCAGACAGTAGGATGACGGAGGGTCTGCAGCCCTCACCCCCATCGTGAGCGAGGCTGCTTGCATATGCTGCTGAAACGTGCTGCTGGCTCGAGATTCGGAATCAGCGCCATCGTACGCTGGCAGAAGATTAAAGGTTGGGCAGGCGGTTCGGTGTCCCCTGTCGATGACACAAAAGGATAGGGAAATAGAAAAGAATACGAAAAGTGTATATAAAGGAGAAAAAGAAAGCCTTGGAAGGAAGCGAAGACACGGAAGGGGAAGCCTCAGGAACCGAAGTAAGTGTAGAATAATGGGAAAGTTACCGATAAGAATAACGCCTACGCTTTTAAATAGTCGAATAGGCAGCCACGCATCAGACGTAATATATATATAATATTATATCTTATATTATATTATATCTTATATTATATATTAAGAGACTTAAAAGAGGAATACAGGTTCCGATAATGTTGGCTTCCTGAATTGGAAGAGTCCCCATTGAGGTAGACAAGGGTGTTGATTTTTGGTGCGAGCGAGGTAGATATACTCGTTAGTGGGAGTGAGGCAATAGTGCTCGTCGGTGAGATTGAAACAGCGATGACTGGTGTGAACGAGCCATGTATACTGGTCGGTTCGAGTGACACAGCGCTACTTGGTGTGTGTGAGCGTGTGCAGGTGTGCGCGCATGAACGCTGCCGGTTGCCGGTGCTGTAGGCGTGCGCGGCAGGTTGCCTGAGTCCAGGGGTTGATGATGGAAATGCGAGAAGGCTCATGTGTGGAATGAGTGGCAGGGGCTACGCACGACGTTACACTTACAGATGCTATCCCATTGCATGAATTTGTGGAACTCACATTCCTTTCAAGAGCAGAAGCAGATAAGTATAATGCAATGCATAGAACATTACAAATAACTTACCTTGTAACGTTGAAATGAGATGGGCTCTCGCGTTGTATGAAGCATTAGAACTCCCATGCATTGGCACGCAAATACTACGACACGCCTTCACATTGCATGCAACCGTAGGATTCATACGATACGTAAGTATCGAAGAAATAGAGTTCTAACGCTTCATGTATCGCGATGACACATTTCATTCCAACATTCCAGAGCAAGTAAGTTGTAATCTTCTAAGCATAGTATTATGCTTATATATTCCTACACTTCAAAGGAATGTGAATTCTACAGTTCCATGCAATGCCATGTATAGCACTATGTTTATCTACTTGTATACTTTGAAATTTTTTTTTCCTCTAAACACCAAGTGGCCAGGAAGCCTCTGACAGAGAACGAACCGAACATTTTTATTGGTGTCCTGCTTATATTGATTGTAGCGCCTCTTCCTGAAATTAGATTATATTGGTTTTAAAAGGAAATGTATACAAACGATCGAATAAAAAACGCGGTGAAGCGCAATCGGTTTATATCGATACTTTTCATTTCACCATTATTTCCACGGCTAGGACTGAGGATCGTTTGTATAAACTTAGAATTGTTGTTAACGCAAATCTTTACACTTTCGAAAATACTATTAACACGTTGAGTGCAACGCCGATCTTGTTGCACTTCTCGCTCAGGCGGCAGCGCGGGAGTACTTGATGCCGAATGCTTGACTAATGGGTATAAACAAACGATAATTTTAATACACTGTATCCGTTTCGTTCGGACTGTCGAAATGATACAAGCAATGCATTTGCATACAATGTATAAATATAAAATAATGGGATGGGAATGCCAGAGAGACGAAAGAGCAAATACAAGGCGAGTGTCATTCTGAAAAAAGCCATGGGAGTATAAAGACCTATTGCAGCAGAGAGAATTCAGTTTTATAGTGACTATTTTGAAAAAGTTTTGGTATCCATCAGCTAAAAATGTTGAGAGGACGAACAGATAGTGACTCGTCGAGAGAGCTATTTGTACCACGCAAATGTCGGCGTATAATACCACCACCATCTTCAGATAGTAACAATTCATCTAGTATTTCACTAAGAAATACTGAAACAAGTGATCTAAATGATTGGTTTGATCCGCGAGGCAACCAGCCAAACATTATACCTTTCTCAAGTCCCCATGGTGCCAAACTCGCTCATGAGGAAATGCAAAATTGTAGCACAATGGAAGATTTTTACATCCTTTGTGTGACGGATAAATTATTTCAACATATAAGCAAACAAACAAATATTTATGCGACACAAAGAACAATCGCTTCCAAACGTGTTGAAAAGTGAGTGCCAACAGATAAGGACGAAATAAAAGGTTTTTTGGAGTGGTTCTGTGGATGGGATTCATAAAGCTTCCATCTTTGTATCTGTATTGATCCATTGCGTATTCAAACATTCCCGTGGAAAATTATGAATAGAGACAGATTTCAAATTCTGTTGAGAATGTTGCATTTTTAATAAATGTGAATTTTTAATGAAAGAATTATATATAAATTTTAAAAACTATTATGATCCCGTTGAAATGTTATGGATCGACAAGATGGTAATACCATTCCGTGGGCGGATCATACTTAGACAGTACATGAAACAAAAAAAGCATAGATATGGGATAAAAATACTTAAATTGTGCTGTGATAATCTTTGCATTTACATCGGCAAATCATTGGATAAAGAAAATACAACAAATGTTGTCATGAATTTGTGTGAAAATATGTTTCACGAAGGCCATACTTTATACATAGATAATTATTATACGAGTGTGGAACTCGAAGAGGCCAATGAAATGAAAACACAAGAGGGATGTTTTAGTTCTTTCGATCAAGCATTCTGATGAAATGAAATCCGTAATAACAAGAACAGGGGTATCCTGCAAACCAAAAATTATTATTGATTATAATAAAGATAAAACAGCGATTGATCTTTCTGATCAAGCGGGTGCTTACGGCAGTCCACTTAGAAGGTCACTAAAATGGTATAGGAAACTGGCATTCAACCTTCTTTTGAATATTGCCGTCGTGAATGCGTTACGTATGTTCCAAAATGTAACAGGAAGAAAGATGTCAATTACAACATTCCGAAAACATTTGGTAAATGCTCTCACACGTCATTCTCACGAGGAAACCTCAATTAGGGCCAATACAAGTAGACGAATTCACATATTTCATAAGGAGGAAGGAAAGGCGCATGAAGTACGAAAATATTGTGTTGAATGTTACAGCACAAACACAAAAATGTTCGGACGCCAGTTAGCGAGGAAAATGACAAAGAAAGTTATTACATACTGTAAAATGTGCAAATCTCAGCCGCATCTTTGTTTAAAATGTTTTAATAAACTTCATTAAATATTAGCATAAATTTTTTAATTTTCATTTTTAATTTAACCCTTTACAATGCCGGTCTGATGCACCGATGTCGACCAAACAAGAAGTTCACTGTCAGTCCCTAGAATCCACGTTGTCCAAACGAAAAGCCGATTGTCTGTCCCTGGGGACTGACGCCGCCTGAACGGAAAGTTCACTGTCAGTCCCTGGGGACTGATGTAGCACTCAACATGTTAAGCCCGGTAAGAATATTGTAATCGACGAAATCATGGTTCCATGGCGAGAACGCCCCATTTTTTTTCAGTATATCCCACGAAAGCGGCATAGGTATGGTATAAAACTTTGTAAACTGTGCCTTCCGGAAGGATACACACATAATATTCTTATTTACGCCAGAAATAATGCAACCAGAATAGCGAAAGCACATGCGCTTGCTGTAGTTATGACGTTGGAGGGTGAATTATTATTTGAAAGCCGCATATTATAGGCAAATAGTTCATATACTTGTGTCTCTTTGGCCGAGAAACTTCTGCAAAAAGTAACATTTATTTATAGTACAGTAAAAGTTAATACAGAATTTCTTCCGTTGCAGGCAAAACGGGTACTGCAACGGGGTAGCTTTATGTATTTTCAAAATCGGAGTGGCTTAAGAGGCTGGTATGCATGCTAGCCACTTCTGAAAACCACAGGTGTGTTATTGTCCAGGGTAGTAATAATAAGTTAAAACCGGACACTGTGTTCCTTTATAACAATGCTAATAAAGGGTTTGACCATCCGACTAGATGTCTTTTTATCACAGTTGATTACGCAGAACAGTAAAGTGGTATAGAAAAATAGTTATCGAATTAGTATGCGGGACTTCTCTCGTCAATGTCTGTTATATACATAGAAAATGGAGTACCAAAGGAATGAAAATATTAAACTTCCGCGAAAAAATTATTAATTATCTCCTCAGTACAGTGGATCATCACGGTGAACAAACGTCATCTGAAACTGAAGCAGTGCCCAAGAAACGTACACATTTTCTGCGGTCGTTCCAAGGACGCGCGAGAAAAACTAGACAGCGATGTAAAGAATGTTATAAACGTATATCTGGAATACATGATAGACAGTATGCGGCGAATAAGGCGATAAACGTAAAAATCTGTTGTAACCGATGTAAGGGCCAACCGGAACTCTACCCAACATGTTTTGAAAAATTACATAAAAAAATTGAATAATTAAGTTAGGTTTATAATATTGGTTTGTTATGTTTTAAATATAGAATGTTAGTTTAGAATGCTGAGAATTGAAAAATAATCCTATTTAGTACTATCTACTTTGTGAAATATAGGTTCGACCCATCGTGATGCACGCCGGCCCACGAAATAGACGCGTGTGACTCACCGGAAATGCACACTGCCTCACGCAACAGACACGTGTGACTCACCTGTGATGCACGACGGCGTTAACGTGCCAAATGTAGAAATTAGATGTGCCATCGCATTGCGTGGAGCATTAGATCACTACAGCCTTGACAAGCAGACAATATGAATCCCCAGCCCGGTGCAAGCAACAGTCGAATTTCCATTCGTTTGAAGTGCAGAGGTAGGTAAAGATAATGCGATACATAGAACATTATAACATTCTTGCTTTCGAACGTTGAAATGAGACAGTCCACCACACAGCATATAGCATTAGAACTTTATTGCTTATATACGTAGACACTATGAAACGCCATCCCAATGCATTTATCTGTAGAATTCGCATACCTTTGATGTGTAGAAACAGATCAACAAAATGCAAAGCGTACGAAGTTACAGCTAACTTACTTTGAATCGTTGAAATGATTTGCGCTATCGCATTGCATGGACAAATAGAACACCATTGCTTTGACACACAGACACTTTAAACCACCATCCTGTTGCACGGAACTGTATAATTTACATTCTTTTCAAGAGCTCCAGCAAATAAGCACAGTGCTATACATAGAAGATTCTACCTTACTTTCTTCGAAACGTTGAAATTCATTACATTCATTACATTCTGTAGAAATGTAGAAGCAGATACGCATACTGCCATGCATAGAAGATTAAACTTTAAAATGTAGTACACCATCGCAATCCATCAAGCATTAGAGGCCCATTGTCTTCACACGCAGACACAATGAAGCGCAATCCCGTTGCATGGAACTGTAGTATTCAGATTCTTTTGAAATGTAGAAGCAGATAAGCATAATCCGATACAACGAGCATTACAACATACTTATTTATTTTGAACTGTTGAAATGAAATGCGATATCGCGATGCAAACATTAGAAATTAAATGCTTCGATACTTAGAAATCTAGAAACGCTATCCCCTTGCAAGGAAGTGTAGGATTCACCTTCTATCGGTGTTAGAGGTATATAAAAATAACGTGTTGCATTGAATACTACATCTTATCATGAAACATTGAAATGAGATGCGACATTTCTAGAATGGTGTTCTAGAGCTCTATTGTTTCGAGACGTAGAGATCTTGAGAAGCTATCCCGTTACAAGACAGTTCACGATTCACATTCATTTGAAGTTTAGAAGCAGATAACCATAACGACTTGCAATGAATATTAAATCTTATCATATAACAGAAATGAAATACGACATCGTATTGAATGCAGTCTAAAATCTCCATTCCTTCATCACGGAGAAATCAAGAAACGCTATCCCTCTACAAGGAAGGGTAGGATTACAAACTTTTGAAATGTAGGGCCGACAAACATAACTGGTTACATTGAATATTACATCTTATCATGGTACATTGAAATATGATGCGATATCGCGTTTTGCGATGAATTGGATCTATATTTCTTCGATACGAAGATATCTATAAACGCTATATCGAAGCAAGGATGTGAGGCACTTAGATTCTTCCGAAGTGTAGACGAGATATACACAACGCGTTGTATTGAATATTTATCATATCACGGTACATAGGATGAAGATGCGATATCACGTTTTATGATGCATTAGAACTCTATTGCTTCGAAACGTACACTTCTAGAAACGCCATGCCGTAGTAAGGAAGTGTGACATTTACATTATTTGGAAGTGTTGACGAGATATAAATAACGCGTTGCATTGAATTACATCTTATCATGAGACATAGAAATGAGATGCTATACCGCGTTTTATGAAGCATTAGAACTGTATTGCTTCGATACGTAGACATCTAGAATCGCTAGTTCGCAGCAAGGAAGTCTGACATTTACATTCCTTTGAAGAGTAGACGAGGGACACATAACGCGTTGCATCGAGAATTTGATGCGATATCACGTTTTATGAATTTTTAGAATTCTATTGCTTCGATAAGTAGACACCAAGAAGCGTTGTTCTGTAGCAACGAAGTGTGGCGTTTACATTCTTTTGAGGTGTAGATGAGACATACATAACGCGTTGCATTGAATATTACTTCTCATCGTGACACATAGTAATGGAATGCGATATCGCGTTTTATGAAGTATTAGAACTCTATTGTTTCGATACGTAGACATATAGAAACGTTGTTTCGTAGCATCGAAGTGTTGCATTTACATTCCTTTGAAGTAATGTTCCTTTGAGTGTAGACGAGATGTACATATCGCGTTGCATTGAGTATTACATCTTATCTTGAGGCCTAGAATTGACATGCGCTATCGCGTTATATGAAAGATTAATACTCTATTGCTTCAATACGTAGACATTCAGAAACGCTGTTCCGTAGCAAGGAAGTGTGGGCTTTACATTCTTTTGGAGTGTTGACATGATATTGTCTGCCCTGCACCAGGACGGTGATCAGGCGTCCTTTCTCACCCGGACGGGTATACGCAAACTGTGCCAGGAAAAAATGGGACGCTTTAGCGTATAAGGACTCACGCTCTCGTTTCCAATAATTCTGGATCTCGCTCTGTCCTTCTCTCTCTCTTTCTCTCTCTCTCTCTCTCCTCCAAATCGCTCCGTACAATCGTTTGCTAGGTTGCTCGCTAAGTCTTCGCTAAGTCTTCGCTAAGTCTTCGCTAAGTCGTCGCTAAGTAGTCGCTAAGAAGTCGCTAAGATGTAGATGCTGTCTTCATGCTGGCGAACTGGTTATATAGGTTTGCTGGGGGTCTTCGGATCCCCTTAGATCCTCCTTAGGGCTCCTTGGTGGGGTAGGACTATATGCTTCGGTATGTTTCTGTGCATCGATCGGTGGATTTCGGTGATCTTCCCTGATCGCCCCCTCTGGTGTGTCTAGAGGGGGCCCTCTGGATTATTTGAACTGCGGCGCGTGTCGCGCGCCGCGCTTTCCACGGCTCACCTGCAGTTCCGCTGCGCATCTTGCATTTTCCTCTTGATGGACTCAGGGGAGGAGTGGAGGTTCTTCTTACACCCGGAGTCTATCCTGTTCGTCTCCATGGGCTGTGGCAACGGTCGTATCGTTGCAGGGCCTTGGATCGTATCCCTCGGGCTTCAGGGTCCCTTCTTGGTCACCTCCCGACTCCTCCACCGTCGAGCCTGTCACGCTACCTCGGCGCACAGCCCTTCTGCGAACCTGCGGTATTTTAATCCGCCGAAGGGGTGTCTCCAGGGTCGCTTCTTCAATCAGCTCGCGAGTCAAATCCGTAGAACGGAGAGAGAGAAAAGAACGGAGGGGGGGGGGGGGGGGGGGGAGGTTCTACCATCGCATGTTTCACGCTCCTCGCAAGTACAGCTATCGCGATTGTCCGTATCGCGCTTCTCGCATGGGTGGCGATCTGCGAGCAAGTCCAACCGAAGCAGGGGGGGGGGGGGAGAAAGCCTTGTGACGTCACAACGTCACACTACATATCGAAGCAATAGTGTTCTAATTCTACATAAAACGCGATATCGTATCTCATTTCTATGTCTCATGATAAGATGTAATATTCAATGCAACCCGCTATGTATATCTCGTCTACATGTCAAAAGAAGGTAAATACCCTTACTCTTCCTTGCGACGTAATAGAGTTTCAAGATGTCTGCGTATCGATGCGACAGAGTTCTAATACTTGTTTAAAAACAATATCGCATCTCAATTCCATGTTTCATGATAAGATATAATATTCATTGCGAAGTGTTATGTTTACCTCGTCTACACTTCAAAAGATTGTAAACGCCACGTTTCCTTGCTAGGAAATGCGTTTCGAGGTGTCTACGTATCGAAGCAATAGAGTTCTAATGCTTCTTAAAACGCGATATCGCATCTCGTTTCAAATGTTTCATGATAAGATATAATATTCATTGCGAAGTGTTATGTATTCCACGTATTCACTATGCTATTCTAATGCTTCCTAAAACGCGATAACCCATCTCATTTCTATGTTTCGTGATAAGATATAATGTACATTGTGGAGTGGTATGTGTACTTCGTATTCAACACAAAAGAATATAAATGCGACACTTCCTTGCTAGGAAATAGCGCTTGCAGAGATCTTCGTATCGTAGCAATAGAGTTCTAATGCTTCTTAAATCGCAATATCGTATCACATTTCTACGTTTCATTATATGATATAATATTCATTTTGGAGTGTTATGTGTACCTCGTCTTCACTTCAAAAGAATGTAAATGCGACACTCCCTTGCTAGGAAATAACGTATGCAGATGCCTACGTATTGAAGCAATGGAGTTCAAATGCTTCTTAAAACGAGATATCGCATCTCATTTTTATGTTTCATGATGAGGTATAATATTCATTGCGAAGTGTCAAGTATACCTCGTATTCACTTCAAAAGAATGTGAGTGCGACACTTCCTTGCTAGGAAGTAGCGTTTGCAGATGTCTACGAATCGAAGCAATAGTGTTCCAATGCTTCTTAATTCGCCATATCGTTTCTCATTTCTATGTTTCATGATAATATATAAAATTCATTGTGGAGTGTTATGTATACCTCGTATTCACTTCAAAAGAAAGTAAATGCGACACTTCCTTGCCAGGGAATAGCGTTTGCAGATCTCTCCGTATCGAAGAAACAGAGTTCTAATGCTTCATAAATCGCGATATCGCATCTCAGTTCTATGTTTCGTGACAAGATATAATATTCATTGTGGAGTGTTATGTACACCTCGCATTTACTTCAAAAGAATGTAAATGCGACACTTCCTTGCTATTAAATAGCGTTTGCAGATGTCAACGTATCGTAGCAATAGAGTTCTAATGCTTCTTAAAACGCGATATCGCTCCTCATTTCTATGTTTCATGACATGATATTATATTCATTGCGAAGTGTAACTTATACCTCGCATACACTTCAAATGAATGTAAATGCGACACTTCCTTCCTAGGAAATAGCGTTTATAGATGTCTTCGTATCGAAGCAATAGAGTTCTAATGCTTCCTAAATCGCGATATCGCATCTCATTTCTATGTCTCATGATAGGATATAATATTCAGTGCGATGTGTTAGGTATTCCCCGTCTACACTTCAAATGAATGTATATGCGCCACTTCCTTTCTTGGAAATTACGTTTCCAGATGTCTACGTATGGGAGCAATAGAGTTCTAATGCTTCTTAAAACGCAATATCGCATCTCATTTCTATGATTCATGATAAGACACAATATTCATTGTGGAGTGTTATGTATACCTCGTATTCACTTCAAAAGAATCTAACTGCGACACTTCCTTGCTAGGAAATATCGTTTTCTGATGTCTACGTATCGTAGCAATAGAGATCTAAAGCTTCTTAAAACAAGATATGGCATCTCATTTCTGCGTTTCATGATAAGATATAATATTCATTGCGAAGTGTCATGTATACCTCGCATTCACTTCAAAAGAATGTAAATGAGACACTTCCTTGCTAGGAAATAGCGTTTGCAGATGTCTACGTATCGTAGCAAAAGAGATCTAAAGCTTCTTAAAACAAGATATGGCATCTCATTTCTGTGTTTCATGATAAGATATAATATTCATTGCGAAGGGTCATCTACACCTCGTATTCACTTCAAAAGAATGTAAATTCGATACTTCCTTTCTAGGAAATAGCGTTTCCAGGTGTCTACGTATCGAAGCATAGGTGTTCTAATGCTTCTTAAAGCCCGATATCGGATCTGATTTCTATGTCTCATGATAAGACATAATATTCATTGCGAAGTGTCATCTATACCTCGTACTCACTAAAAATGAATGTAAATGCGACACTTCCTTGCTAGGAAATAGCGTTTGCAGATGTCTACGTACCGAAGCAATAGAGTTCTAAAGTTTCTTAAATCGCGATATCGCATCTCATTTCTATGTTACATGGTAAGATATAATATTCATTGTGGAGTGTTATGTATACCTCGTATTTACTTCAAAAGAATGTAAACGCGACACTTCCTTGCCAGGAAATAGCGTTTGCAGATGTCTACGTATCGAAGCAATAGAATTCTAATGCTTCTTAAATCGTCATATCGCATCTCATTTCTATGTTTCATGATAAGATATAATATTCATTACGAATTGTCATGTATACCTCGTATTCACTTCAAAAGAATGTAAATGCTACAATTCCTTGCCAGGAAATAGCGTTTGCAGATGTCTACGTATTGAAGCAATAGAGTTCTAAAGCTTGCTAATTCGCGATATCGCATCACATTTCTATGTTTCACGATAATATATAATATTCATTGCGAAGTGTCATGTATACCTCGCATACACTTCAAATGAATGTAAATGCGACACTTCCTTGCTAGCAAATAGCGTTTGCAGATGTCTACGTATCGTAGCATTAGAGTTCTAATGCTTCTCAAAACGCGATATCGCTACTCATTATTACGTTTCATGATAATATATAATATTCATTGTGGAGTGTTATGTATACCTCGTATTCACTTCAAGAGATTGTGAATGCGACACTTCCTTGCTTCGAAATAGCGTTTGCAGATGTCTACGTATCGAAGCAATAGGGTTCTAATGCTTCTTAAATCGCCATATTGCATCTCATATCTATGTATCATGATAAGATATAATATTCATTGTGGAGTGCTATGTATACCTCGTATTCACTTCAAAAGAATGTAAATGCGACACTTCCTTGCTTGGAAATAGCGTTTGCAGATGTCTACGTATCCAAGCAATAGAGTTCTAATGCTTCTTAAAATGGGATATCGCATCTCATTTCTATGTTCCATGATAACATGTAATATTCGTTTTGAAGTGTCGTGTATACTTCGTAATCACTTCAAAGGAATGTCAACGCGACACTTCCTTGCTAGGAAATAGCGTTTGCAGATGTCTACGTATCGAAGCAATAGATTTCTAAAGCTTGCTAATTCGCGATATCGCATCTCATTTCTATGTTTCATGATAAGATACAATATTCATTGTGGAGTGTTATGTATACCTCGTATTCACTTCAAAAGAATGTAAATGCGACACATCCTTGCTAGGAAATAGCGTTTGCAGATGTCTCCGTATCGGAGCAATAGACTTCTAATACTCCTTAAATCGCGATACCGCATCTCGCTTCTATGTTTCATGATAAGATATAATATTCATTGCGAAGTGCCATGTATACCTCGCATACACTTCAATTGAATGTACATGCGATACTTCTTTGCTAGGAAATAGCGTTTGCAGATGTCTCTATCGAAGCAATAGAGTTCTAATGCCTCTCAAAACGCGATATCGCTACCCATTATTACGTTTCATGACAATATATAATATTCATTGTGGAGTGTTATGTATACCTCGTATTCACTTCAAAAGAATGTGAATGCGACACTTCCTTGCTTCGAAATAGCGTTTGCAGATGTCTACGTATCGAAGAAATAGGGTTCTAATGCTTCTTAAATCGCCATATTGCATCTCATTTCTATGTTTCTTGATAAGATATAATATTCATTGTGGATTGTTATGTATACCTCGTATTCACTTCAAAAGAATGTAAATGCGACACTTCCTTGCTAGGAAATAGTTTTTGCAGATGTCTACGTATCGAAGCAATAGAGTTCTAATGCTTCTTAAATCGTCATATCGCATCTCATTTCTATGTTTCATGATAATATATAATATTCATTGTGGAGTGTTATGTATACCTCGTATTCACATCAAAAGAATGTAAATGCGACACTTCCTTGCTAGGAAATAGCGTTTGCAGATGTCTACGTATCGAAGCAATAGATTTCTAAAGCTTGCTAATTCGCGATATCGCATCTCATATCTATGTTTCATGATAATATATAATATTCATTGCCAAGTGTCATGTATACCTTGCACACACTTCAAATGAATGTGAATGGGACAGTTCCTTGCTAGGAAATAGTGTTTGCAGATATCTACGTATCGAAGCAATAGAGTTCTAAAGCTTCTTAAATCGCGATATCGCATCTCACTTCTATGTTTCATGATAATATATAGTATTCACTGTGGAGTGTTATGTATACCTCGTATTCACTTCAAAAGAATGTAAATGCGGCACTTCCTTGCTTGGAAATAGCGTTTGCAGATGTCTACGTATCCAAGCAATAGAGTTCTAATGCTTCTTAAAATGGGATATCGCATCTCATTTCTATGTTCCATGATAACATGTAATATTCGTTTTGAAGTGTCGTGTATACTTCGTAATCACTAGAAAGGAATGTCAACGCGACACTTCCTTGCTAGGAAATAGCGTTTGCAGATGTCTACGTATCGAAGCAATAGATTTCTAAAGCTTGCTAATTCGCGATATCGCATCTCATTTCTATGTTTCATGATAAGATACAATATTCATTGTGGAGTGTTATGTATACCTCGTATTCACTTCAAAAGAATGTAAATGCGACACATCCTTGCTAGGAAATAGCGTTTGCAGATGTCTCCGTATCGGAGCAATAGACTTCTAATGCTCCTTAAATCGCGATACCGCAACTCGCTTCTATGTTTCATGATAAGATATAATATTCATTGCGAAGTGCCATGTATACCTCGCATACACTTCAATTGAATGTACATGCGATACTTCTTTGCTAGGAAATAGCGTTTGCAGATGTCTCTATCGAAGCAATAGAGTTCTAATGCCTCTCAAAACGCGATATCGCTACCCATTATTACGTTTCATGACAATATATAATATTCATTGTGGAGTGTTATGTATACCTCGTATTCACTTCAAAAGAATGTGAATGCGACACTTCCTTGCTTCGAAATAGCGTTTGCAGATGTCTACGTATCGAAGAAATAGGGTTCTAATGCTTCTTAAATCGCCATATTGCATCTCATTTCTATGTTTCTTGATAACATATAATATTCATTGTGGATTGTTATGTATACCTCGTATTCACTTCAAAAGAATGTAAATGCGACACTTCCTTGCTAGGAAATAGTTTTTGCAGATGTCTACGTATCGAAGCAATAGAATTCTAATGCTTCTTAAATCGTCATATCGCATCTCATTTCTATGTTTCATGATAATATATAATATTCATTGTGGAGTGTTATGTATACCTCGTATTCACATCAAAAGAATGTAAATGCGACACTTCCTTGCTAGGAAATAGCGTTTGCAGATGTCTACGTATCGAAGCAATAGATTTCTAAAGCTTGCTAATTCGCGATATCGCATCTCATATCTATGTTTCATGATAATATATAATATTCATTGCCAAGTGTCATGTATACCTTGCATACACTTCAAATGAATGTGAATGCGACAGTTCCTTGCTAGGAAATAGTGTTTGCAGATATCTACGTATCGAAGCAATAGAGTTCTAAAGCTTCTTAAATCGCGATATCGCATCTCACTTCTATGTTTCATGATAATATATAGTATTCATTGTGGAGTGTTATGTATACCTCGTATTCACTTCAAAAGAGTGTAAATGCGACACTTCCTTGCTTGGAAATAGCGTTTGCAGATGTCTACGTATCGAAGCAATAGGGTTCTAATGCTTCTTAAATCGCAATATTGCATCTCATTTCTATGTTTCATGATAAGATATAATATTCATTGTGGAGTGTTATGTATACCTCTTATTCACTTCAAAAGAATGTAAATGCGACACTTCCCTGCTAGGAAATAGCGTTTGCAGATGCCTACGTATCGAAGCAATAGATTTCTAAAGCTTGCTAATTCGCGATATCGCATCTCATATCTATGTTTCATGATAATATATAATATTCATTGCGAAGTGTCATGTATACCGCGCATACGCTTCAAATGAATGTGAATGCGACACTTCCTTGCTTGGAAGTAGCGTTTGCATATGTCTACGTATCGAAGCAATAGAGTTCTACTGCTTCTTAAATCGCCATATTATATCTCATTTCTATGTTTCTTGATAAGATATAATATTCATTGTGGATTGTTATGTATACCTCGTATTCACTTCAAAAGAATGTAAATGCGACACTTCCTTGCTAGGAAATAGCGTTTGCAGATGTCTACGTATCGAAGCAATAGAGTTCTAAAGCTTGCTAATTCGCGATATCGCATCTCATTTCTATGTTTCATGATAAGATATAATATTCATTGCGAAGTGTCATGTATACCTCGCATACACTTCAATTGAATGTAAATGCGACAGTTCCTTGCTAGGAAATAGCGTTTGCAGATGTCTACGTATCCAAGCAATAGAGTTCTAATGCTTCTTAAAATGGGATATCGCATCTCATTTCTATGTTCCATGATAACATGTAATATTCGTTTTGAAGTGTCGTGTATACTTCGTAATCACTTCAAAAGAATGTCAATGCGACACTTCCTTGCTAGGAAATAGCGTTTGCAGATGTCTCCGTATCGAAGCAATAGATTTCTAATGCTTCTTAAATCGCGACATCACATCTCACTTCTATGTTTCATGATAAGATATAATATTCATTGTGGAGTGTTATGTATACCTTGTATTCACTTCAGAAGAATGTAAATGCGACACTTCCTTGCCAGGAAATAGCGTTTGCAGATGTCTACGAATCGAAGCAGTAGACATCTAATGCTTCATAAATCGCCATATCGCATCTCATTTCTATGTTTCATGATAAGATATAATATTCATTGCGAAGTGTCATGTATACCTCGTATTCACTTCAAAAGAATGTAAATGCTACAATTCCTTGCCAGGAAATAGCGTTTGCAGATGTCTACGTATTGAAGCAATAGAGTTCTAAAGCTTCTTAAATCGCGATATCGCATCTCACTTCTATGTTTCATGATAATATATAGTATTCATTGTGGAGTGTTATGTATACCTCGTATTCACTTCAAAAGAATGTAAATGCGACACTTCCTTGCTTGGAAATAGCGTTTGCAGATGTCTACGTATCGAAGCAATAGGGTTCTAATGCTTCTTAAATCGCAATATTGCATCTCATTTCTATGTTTCATGATAAGATATAATATTCATTGTGGAGTGTTATGTATACCTCTTATTCACTTCAAAAGAATGTAAATGCGACACTTCCCTGCTAGGAAATAGCGTTTGCAGATGCCTACGTATCGAAGCAATAGATTTCTAAAGCTTGCTAATTCGCGATATCGCATCTCATATCTATGTTTCATGATAATATATAATATTCATTGCGAAGTGTCATGTATACCGCGCATACGCTTCAAATGAATGTGAATGCGACACTTCCTTGCTTGAAAGTAGCGTTTGCATATGTCTACGTATCGAAGCAATAGAGTTCTACTGCTTCTTAAATCGCCATATTATATCTCATTTCTATGTTTCTTGATAAGATATAATATTCATTGTGGATTGTTATGTATACCTCGTATTCACTTCAAAAGAATGTAAATGCGACACTTCCTTGCTAGAAAATAGTTTTTGCAGATGTCTACGTATCGAAGCAATAGAGTTCTAATGCTTCTTATATCGCCATATAACATCTCAATTCTATGTTTTATGATAAGATATAATATTCATTGTGGAGTGTTATGTATACCTCGCATACACTTCAAATTAATGTAAAAGCGACACTTCCTTGCTAGGAAATAGCGTTTGCAGATGTCTACGTATCAAAGCAATAGATTTCTAAATCTTGCTAATTCGCGATATCGCATCTCATTTCTATGTTTCATGATAAGATATAATATTCATTGCGAAGTGTCATGTATACCTCGCATACACTTCAATTGAATGTAAATGCGACAGTTCCTTGCTAGGAAATAGCGTTTGCAGATGTCTACGTATCCAAGCAATAGAGTTCTAATGCTTCTTAAAATGGGATATCGCATCTCATTTCTATGTTCCATGATAACATGTAATATTCGTTTTGAAGTGTCGTGTATACTTCGTAATCACTTCAAAAGAATGTCAATGCGACACTTCCTTGCTAGGAAATAGCGTTTGCAGATGTCTCCGTATCGAAGCAATAGATTTCTAATGCTTCTTAAATCGCGACATCACATCTCACTTCTATGTTTCATGATAAGATATAATATTCATTGTGGAGTGTTATGTATACCTTGTATTCACTTCAGAAGAATGTAAATGCGACACTTCCTTGCCAGGAAATAGCGTTTGCAGATGTCTACGAATCGAAGCAGTAGACATCTAATGCTTCATAAATCGCCATATCGCATCTCATTTCTATGTTCCATGATAACATGTAATATTCGTTTTGAAGTGTCGTGTATACTTCGTAATCACTTCAAAAGAATGTAAATGCTACAATTCCTTGCCAGGAAATAGCGTTTGCAGATGTCTACGTATTGAAGCAATAGAGTTCTAAAGCTTCTTAAATCGCGATATCGCATCTCACTTCTATGTTTCATGATAATATATAGTATTCATTGTGGAGTGTTATGTATACCTCGTATTCACTTCAAAAGAATGTAAATGCGACACTTCCTTGCCAGGAAATAGCGTTTGCAGATGTCTACGAATCGAAGCAGTAGACATCTAATGCTTCATAAATCGCCATATCGCATCTCATTTCTATGTTTCATGATAAGATATAATATTCATTGCGAAGTGTCATGTATACCTCGTATTCACTTCAAAAGAATGTAAATGCTACAATTCCTTGCCAGGAAATAGCGTTTGCAGATGTCTACGTATTGAAGCAATAGAGTTCTAAAGCTTCTTAAATCGCGATATCGCATCTCACTTCTATGTTTCATGATAATATATAGTATTCATTGTGGAGTGTTATGTATACCTCGTATTCACTTCAAAAGAATGTAAATGCGACACTTCCTTGCTTGGAAATAGCGTTTGCAGATGTCTACGTATCGAAGCAATAGGGTTCTAATGCTTCTTAAATCGCAATATTGCATCTCATTTCTATGTTTCATGATAAGATATAATATTCATTGTGGAGTGTTATGTATACCTCTTATTCACTTCAAAAGAATGTAAATGCGACACTTCCCTGCTAGGAAATAGCGTTTGCAGATGCCTACGTATCGAAGCAATAGATTTCTAAAGCTTGCTAATTCGCGATATCGCATCTCATATCTATGTTTCATGATAATATATAATATTCATTGCGAAGTGTCATGTATACCGCGCATACGCTTCAAATGAATGTGAATGCGACACTTCCTTGCTTGAAAGTAGCGTTTGCATATGTCTACGTATCGAAGCAATAGAGTTCTACTGCTTCTTAAATCGCCATATTATATCTCATTTCTATGTTTCTTGATAAGATATAATATTCATTGTGGATTGTTATGTATACCTCGTATTCACTTCAAAAGAATGTAAATGCGACACTTCCTTGCTAGAAAATAGTTTTTGCAGATGTCTACGTATCGAAGCAATAGAGTTCTAATGCTTCTTATATCGCCATATAACATCTCAATTCTATGTTTTATGATAAGATATAATATTCATTGTGGAGTGTTATGTATACCTCGCATACACTTCAAATTAATGTAAAAGCGACACTTCCTTGCTAGGAAATAGCGTTTGCAGATGTCTACGTATCAAAGCAATAGATTTCTAAATCTTGCTAATTCGCGATATCGCATCTCATTTCTATGTTTCATGATAAGATATAATATTCATTGCGAAGTGTCATGTATACCTCGCATACACTTCAATTGAATGTAAATGCGACAGTTCCTTGCTAGGAAATAGCGTTTGCAGATGTCTACGTATCCAAGCAATAGAGTTCTAATGCTTCTTAAAATGGGATATCGCATCTCATTTCTATGTTCCATGATAACATGTAATATTCGTTTTGAAGTGTCGTGTATACTTCGTAATCACTTCAAAAGAATGTCAATGCGACACTTCCTTGCTAGGAAATAGCGTTTGCAGATGTCTCCGTATCGAAGCAATAGATTTCTAATGCTTCTTAAATCGCGACATCACATCTCACTTCTATGTTTCATGATAAGATATAATATTCATTGTGGAGTGTTATGTATACCTTGTATTCACTTCAGAAGAATGTAAATGCGACACTTCCTTGCCAGGAAATAGCGTTTGCAGATGTCTACGAATCGAAGCAGTAGACATCTAATGCTTCATAAATCGCCATATCGCATCTCATTTCTATGTTTCATGATAAGATATAATATTCATTGCGAAGTGTCATGTATACCTCGTTTTCACTTCAAAAGAATGTAAATGCTACAATTCCTTGCCAGGAAATAGCGTTTGCAGATGTCTACGTATTGAAGCAATAGAGTTCTAAAGCTTCTTAAATCGCGATATCGCATCTCACTTCTATGTTTCATGATAATATATAGTATTCATTGTGGAGTGTTATGTATACCTCGTATTCACTTCAAAAGAATGTAAATGCGACACTTCCTTGCTTGGAAATAGCGTTTGCAGATGTCTACGTATCGAAGCAATAGGGTTCTAATGCTTCTTAAATCGCAATATTGCATCTCATTTCTATGTTTCATGATAAGATATAATATTCATTGTGGAGTGTTATGTATACCTCTTATTCACTTCAAAAGAATGTAAATGCGACACTTCCCTGCTAGGAAATAGCGTTTGCAGATGCCTACGTATCGAAGCAATAGATTTCTAAAGCTTGCTAATTCGCGATATCGCATCTCATATCTATGTTTCATGATAATATATAATATTCATTGCGAAGTGTCATGTATACCGCGCATACGCTTCAAATGAATGTGAATGCGACACTTCCTTGCTTGGAAGTAGCGTTTGCATATGTCTACGTATCGAAGCAATAGAGTTCTACTGCTTCTTAAATCGCCATATTATATCTCATTTCTATGTTTCTTGATAAGATATAATATTCATTGTGGATTGTTATGTATACCTGGTATTCACTTCAAAAGAATGTAAATGCGACACTTCCTTGCTAGAAAATAGTTTTTGCAGATGTCTACGTATCGAAGCAATAGAGTTCTAATGCTTCTTATATCGCCATATAACATCTCAATTCTATGTTTTATGATAAGATATAATATTCATTGTGGAGTGTTACGTATACCTCGCATACACTTCAAATTAATGTAAAAGCGACACTTCCTTGCTAGGAAATAGCGTTTGCAGATGTCTACGTATCGAAGCAATAGATTTCTAAATCTTGCTAATTCGCGATATCGCATCTCATTTCTATGTTTCATGATAAGATATAATATTCATTGCGAAGTGTCATGTATACCTCGCATACACTTCAATTGAATGTGAATGCGACAGTTCCTTGCTAGGTAATAGTGTTTGCAGATATCTACATATGGAAGCAATAGAGTTCTAAAGCTTCTTAAATCGCGATATCGCATCTCATTTCCATGTTTCACGATAAGATATAATATTCATTGTGCAGTGTTATGAATACCCCGTATTCACTTCAATGGAATGTAAATGCGACACTTCCTTGCTAGGAAATAGCGTTTGCAGATGTCTACGTGTCGAAGCAATAGTTTTCTAATGCTTCTTAAATCGTCATATCGCATTTCATTTCTATGTTTCATGATAAGATATAATATTCATTGCGAAGTGTCATGTATACCTCGTATTCCTTTCAAAAGAATGTAAATACGACACTTCCTTGCTAGGAAGTAGCGTTTGCAGATGTCTACGTATCGATGCAACAGGGATCTAAGGCTTCTTATATCGCCATATCGCTTCTCATTTCTATGTTTCATGATAATATATAATATTCACTGCGAAGTGTCATGCATACCGCGCATACACTTCAAATGAATGTAAATGCGACAGTTCCTTGCTAGGAAGTAGCTTTTGCAGATGTCTACGTATCCAAGCAATAGAGTTCTAATGCTTCTTAAAATGGGATATGGCATCTCATTTTTATGTTTCATGATAACATGTAATATTCGTTTTGAAGTGTCGTGTATACTTCGTATTCACTTCAAAAGAATGTCAAAGCGACACTTCCTTGCTAGGAAATAGCGTTTGCAGATGTCTCCGTATCGAAGCAACAGATTTCTAATGCTTCTTAAATCGCGATATCGCATCTCACTACTATGTTTCATGATAAGATGTAATATTCATTGTGCAGTGTTATGAATACCTCGTATTCACTTCAAAAGAATGTAAATGCGACACTTCCTTGCTAGGAAATAGCGTTAGCACATGTTTACGTATCTTAGCAATAGTGTTCTAATGATTCTGATAACGCGATATCGCATCTCATTTCTATGTTTCGCGATAAGGTTTAATATTCATTGTGGAGTGTTATGTATACCTCGTATTAACTTCAAACGAATGTAAATGTCACACTTCATTGCTAGTGTCACGTCACGGGTCCGGAAAATTACCGAGTTTACCGCGGGCGACACGTAGCCGTTAATCCGAAATAGATCCGCGCAATTACGGCGGACGCTGGTTCGATTAGGGACGCAAACACTTTAAAACGCGAACACGGTGAACAGAAAGCGTTCACTTACCTTTCGCCGCATTGATTCGCCGCTAATTTCCGCTCTCTTTGCAGGTATGGCTGTCGTCGGGGGTCGTTCGGTGGAATAGTCCCAGGATACGGGCTGCTAGCTGGCAACGAAATCGGAATCAGCTTCCAAGCTGGCTGCGACGGTCGGTTGATCGGCTCTGGATACGCCAGATTTGTTTAGGCTTCGCAGTGGTACGAGAGGTTCCCCTTCCCGTAATATTCTCTTATTAATTACAACGAATAAGGATGCGAAATGGAGGTTTTAAGAATGAATTGATGTATCGAAATATACCGACTAAAATAAATATATTCTAAAATAAACCTGTTCTTACAAACGTACTTTTCCCTAGGCTAGATTTAGTGTTACTTTAATATTTAAGAATTAGAACTAGGACTGGATATCGGAATCGAAGTTCGAAGTAGAAAAAGAATTGGAAATTGAAATAAAATGAATTAGTGAACACCCCAAGTGAGGTGGAGAAAAGCCTGGAGGCACTAAAGCGCGAGTAATCAGAGATGATACGACTCGGTTGCCGGCTACGACGATTCTGAGATCCAGAGGCGCGTCCGCGACCTCCTCGGATCGCGCGGCGCGCGTATCGCTCGGGGCCCCGCGGTGGGGCGGACGGTTGGAGTAGGGCGACTCCTCGGCCCGCGTAGTGGGGCGGCCGGCGTGGAGGGGCGGCTCGCGGTTCGCGTGAGCCGCGTTTGTCGGGCGCTCGCTTGCGCATCGCAATTATCCTAACTTATAATTATGTGTTGTGTTGTGTCTGTACGTACAATGTCTGTAGAGTACTTATATGCTATAAAACGAATTAGGAATAAATACTGGTGAAGTATCTATAAGGTGCAGGAGAGACGTGACGGCGAGCATCTGGACTGGCGTGATAGTCTCCTTGGTCCTGTTGGCTGTATGCGTTGTTGCGTGTGCGAAGGGGCCTACTCCTGGATGATCCGTACCTGGCTGCCTTAGCTCGGCTGACGAGCAGGGGTGCTCGTTCGTTGTACAAGTGAGGCCTCATCGGGCGCTGGAGGTGATGCTGGAGGGTGGCAGGCGATACGCCTAACGTCACACGAATTTATCAATCTACTTTGTAGCTCCATCAGTTTCTTTTTCTGCTCGCTACTTTCCATTTTCAGTTTCGTATACTTATCTTTTATTGCCATCATATATGTTGCGTAAAATTACAATAACTTTTTGTCTTCAAATTTTGCGGATATTTCAATTAAATTTCCTTTGATTAAATAAACGGAAATTAAAAAACAGTGGCACATACCATTTCTAGGAAACGTTGTATCGTAATTTGCATCTGATTGTTTTGAAAGGCGCGCACTTTACTTAACGTTTGCAATGATTCGGTTAGCGAAGTAAAGAAATATTCTACTTTCGAAATTGTTGGCTCTTGTAATTCTAAGGCAAATATATTCATCTGTCGACATCATGAACATTGTTTTTTGGCAAAATTCCAGAAAAACAAATATACTATAAGTAAAATAATAAACATCATAATATTAAATTTAACTCTGTTCATCGTTGCCTTGTTGGACACATCCATAACAATATACAGGGTGGGGCAGTAATAATTAGCACCTTAGATATCCACGAAACTATAAGTTTCATAGAAGTTTTTGCTAATATAAAATTGCATAGTACAAAGGGCCCATCAGTTGATGAAAATAGCTGTTTTGTAAGTGGAGTTATGTTGGACATATGAAGGTTACCGTCATTTTTTAAAATGAATTGGTATATCCATTCTTCCGTAATACGATAGTGCATTTTAAAGCAAGTTTAACGATCTGTAACATGAAGGCATTGAAGGTTGCAAAAAGTAAAGAAAGGCGATAATACTCACGGTTTTGATAGTAAATGAAACACACGTATTGTAAACAGTGGTGGAAGGCGTAATACTTACCGTTTACTTCACTGTGAATAAACACTTTTCGAAGGGCATTTCAATAGTTTGCAGCATAAGTTAAACATGATAAGATTAGTATTGAAAAATCGGTTCGAATACGTATGGTTAGGCCGTTCTTTGTGTCGTTCATTTTATAAGTACTGAGCTGCGGATTCCTGAGGACAGCTCACAAAAGTGTTGAACTATGGAAGATTATCATTGTGAATTTTAATCAAAAGGTAATTAAATTCCATTAGATTGTAAACAGATCTCAATATTTCATTTTAGATAGTAAGATTAAATACTCTTTACAAAACTACAAGAATGGATACATACCTTTCTGTTATTATTATCTCATAAAGAATTATAATTGCAATTATATAGTTCATTACGATAAAAAATATTTCTCAGAAAATTCTAAATATTAAATTAAAGAATCAAGTAAAACATTTTTAATAATTACGAATATGAAAAATACTTGAACATTCCATTAGAAAGATGTCTAAACAGGAGTTAGAAAAGTCAAACATTCAATTTCTAAAACTTAAACGATTACATCTCGCAAACTTTCAAAAATATCAGAAGCGTGAAAAGTATGTGGTTTATCAAAAACTCTTCTAAAAGAACGGACCAAGTCAATAGAAATCTTTGTTGAAGTAAGCAAGTTCTAAAGTTCTAAGCAACGCGATGGCCCTTATCTGCCTATGTTTCATAGCAAGTAAGTTCTGAATTTCTATGAAATCCGATGGAATTCCTCACTACTAACGTTTCAAAGTAAGTTCTCAAATTCTCAGTTCTACGTTCAAAACTATGTGTGTTCTATATATCTATGTAAAGTGATGGTTCCTATTAGTTGTGACGGAAACCTATATATAGTAAGACAGGGAAGCTTGAAGGGGTTAATTAGCTAAATGCTTTAAGGTGTAAAACGTACTTTAATCTAAAGCGATCTATCGTTCCAAGGTATCCGCTCACGTAAAACTTTTCTTGGGCGCCAGCTGCTCAGAAAGTAGCAAAGGGATAGACTACACGACGCCGGGAACCCTGGGGCGGAACACCCCTTGAAACTTCGAAATGCTCCTCCTCTCGACTATGCCTAGCCAAGTACAAACACTCAGGTCGCGAGATAATGAAGTCACGGCATGTTTACTTATGGTCTCGACGTGGGTTTAACTAACAAAGGCTACGGGAAACTACGCAACATGCCGCAAATTACCGCGTATCATAACTCGCTTCACGATATAAGATACAATATACAATATGCGACATAAGAAATGGGACGATTTAGCGAATAAGCTCTCACGTTCTCTTCTTCAGGTTCCTTGAATTCGCTGGGTGTCCCTGAGGGGATCCTCCTGATCATTTAAATTGCGTAGCGCCTCGCGCGCCGCGCTCCCATGGCCCACCTGCAGGGCCGCCGGACTTTTGATTTCCCTTTAGGGGGTTAAGGATGGTTGAGAACCTTCTCACATCCCAGAGCATTATAAAGCACCGATGCAGATAAGCATAATGCGATGCATAGAGCTTTACAACCTTCTAACTTACTTTGAACTGTTTATATGAATGAAGCATGACAAATTAAATGCTTCGGCACCTGGACATCTAGAAACGCTATCCCCGGGCAAGAAAGTGTAGGGTACACAATCAACTCATGTGCAGAAGCAGATAAACATAACGCGATGCTATGAATGTTACACCTTATCATGAAATATAGAAGTAAGATGCGCAGCCGCGTTTTACGAAGCATTAGAACTATATTGATTCTAAACCTTCAGATATAGAAACGATATTCCGTAGCAAGGAAGTGATGCATTTACATTCATCTGAAGTGTAGACGAGGTATACGTAACACTTCGCAATGCATATTATATCTTATCGTGAAACATAGAATTGAGATGTGATATCTTGTTTAAAGAAGCATTAGAAATCTATTGCTTCGATACGTAGACATCTGGAAACGTACTTCCTGGCAAGGAAGTGTGGCATTTACATTCTTTTGAAGTGTAGACGAAATATACATAACACAACGGAACGAATACTATATGTTATCATGAAACATAGAAATGAGATGCGATATCGCGTTTTAAGAAGCATTAGAAATCTTTTGCTTCGATACGTAGACATTGTCACGTCCTGATGTGCGGTTGCGCTCGCAACGGTGGCACAATGTCGTAACCGTTCCCGAAAATAACGCGAAGTGCGTCCGGGCCGGGTTCGTTGGCGTTTCGGACTCGATAAAACGATAATTAACACTAAAACTTACCTTGTGAAGGCTTGATTCCGCTGTCTGCTTTCTCTTTCCAGGTACCTTGAGCGCCTTTGATCCGTAACCGGGATGGCGGCGGCGTACGGCTGGAACGGATGTATGTCCACCGGAATGAGCGTCCAGGCGGGTTGACTCCGGCTGGCAGGTATCGGCGCTTGGCCTTGACGGTCGGCGTCTCGCACAGGTCGTGCGGCGAAGGAATCCTCCCTCACAGGAACCAGGTCTCGAACGCAGAAAATTTAATATTCTGGTGCACCACCCACGTATTCCCGAGCGAGACGACGAATGAACTCTCTCCTCCCCGCGCATCGTGTACGCTTTGTCGGAGGTGCAAGGCTCATCGAGAATACTTGAACTTCGGTTGAGTACGGCGCGGCTAAGCGTTGGTTCGCCCTAGCTTACCGGGATCGACCTGGCCGCAAGATATTCTGTACACGGTAGAAGTGAAGATGGAGAAACTAAGCGCTGGTTCGCTCTAGTCGTCGAGCCTCAAGGCTATGGCAGATGAGATATAGAAATAGAATAATCGCGAGCGTACCCGTGGATTAGAATTAAGGAATTGTATTTGAATTCGAATAAAGATACTTTGAATCTGGTAAAAATGAACTATATTCTATGATTTCACTATACTAAATACACTTGACTAAATTCTAAGTTACTAACTAACGATTACAATGAGAATTAGAAATAGTATAAAGTATCGAACGGACTCCGCTATGGGAGCATGGATAGAGACGAATGCAATAGAGCTAATTGCTCGTTGCGGATGAGCCTATTGCTGGGATCGGAAGACAGATTAGAACTTCATAATTCGAAGGCGCGATTGGAACTGTCTCTCCGATCTCGCGTCTGCGACCTCCTCGGGTCGCAGGGCGCACGAGTCGCTGAGCCCTCGCGGTGGGGCAGACGTTCTATATTATCAGTTCTATGTTTTAATGATAAGATATAATATTCATTGCGAAGTGTTGTGTATACCTCGTCTACGCTTCAAATGAATGTAAATGCCACACTGCCTTGCTAGGAAATAGCGTTTCCAGATGTCTATGCATCGAAGCAATAGAGTTCTAATGCTTCTTAAAACGTCATATCGCATCACATTCCAATGTTTCATGATAAGATGCTATACCAATCCAAGGCGTAATGTATATCTCGTCAACACTTCAAAAGAATGTAAATCCCGCACATCTTTGGAACGGAATAGCTTCCTTCAATGTCTACTGTGACGGGTTTTCCCGTAACAATCCGCAAGAAAGGGGGTATTTAGAACCAATAATAAAGGGGTATACAGGAGTTTAATCCGGGGTACAAAATATCCGCGGGATGCGACCGTCCGCGGATTCGCCAACGCCAAGTACAGAACAAAGAATTTCCTATCCAGCGAGTATTTCGAAGCTGCGAGGCTGGGACTCTTTAGGCGCCAGCTACTCAAGAAGTAGCAAAACTAGTAGACCACGCAACCCGGGGAAACCCGGTGCAAGATAACCCTCGAAATTTCGAAATACTCCTTCGCTCGACTACTTCTAGGCGAGTGCGCAAATTAGGGTCGCGGGATAGTGAACTCACGGCTTCTTTCTATATTGCCTCAACGCGGGATTACTAAATGTTATACGACACGTCGCGAATGATCGAGGATCACCACCCGTTATACGATACAAAATACAATACGCGATATCAGAAATGCGGCAGCAAAAAATGGGACGCTTTAGCGTATAAGGACTCACGCCCTCGTTTCCAACAATTCTGGATCTCGCTCCGTCCTTCTCTCTCTTTCTCTCTCTCTCTCTCCTCCAAATCGATCCGTACAATCGTTTGCTAGGTTGCTCGCTAAGTCTTCGCTAAGTCGTCGCTAAGTAGT
This sequence comes from Xylocopa sonorina, assembly GCF_050948175.1. Taxonomy (NCBI): domain Eukaryota; kingdom Metazoa; phylum Arthropoda; class Insecta; order Hymenoptera; family Apidae; genus Xylocopa; species Xylocopa sonorina. The sequence continues at coordinate 679,859 of NC_135205.1, forward strand.
CGCTAAGAAGTAGCTAAGAAGTAGAGGCTGTCTTCATGCTGGCTAGCTCGTTATATAGGATTGCTGGGGGTCTTCGGATCCCCTTAGATCCTCCTTAGGGCTCCTTGGTGGGGTAGGGCTATATGCTTCGGTATTGTTCGGGGCATCGATCGCTGGATTTCGGCGATCTTCCCTGATCGCCCCCACTGGTGAGTCTAGAGGGGGTCCTCTGGATTATTTGAACTGCGGCGCGTGTCGCGCGCTGCGCTTTCCACGGCTCACCTGCAGTTCCGCTGCGCATCTTGCATTTTCCTCTTCATGTGCTCAGAGGAGGGGTGGAGGTTCTTCTCACACCCGGAGTCCATCCTGTTCGTCTCCATGGGCCATGGCAGCGATCGTATCGTTGCAGGGCCTTGGATCGTATCCCTCGGGATACAGGGTCTCTTTATGCTCACTTCCCGACTCCTCCACCGTCGAGCACGTCACGCTACCTCGGCGCACAGCCCTTCCGCGAACCTGCGGTCTTCTTAACCGCCGAAGGGGTGTCTCCTGGGTCGCTTCTTCAATCAGCTCGCCAGTCTAAACCGTAGAACGGTGAGAGAGAAAAGAACGGGGGGGAGGGGGGAAAGGTTTGTACCATCGCGTAGTTCACGCTCCTCGCAAGTTCAGCTATCGCGTCTGCCCGTGTCGCGCTTCTCGCATGAGTGGTGATCTGCGAGCTAGTCCAACCCAAGCAGGGGGGGGGGGGGGGGTGAGCAAGCCTTGTGACGTCACCACGTCACACTACATATCGAAGCAATAGAGTTCTAATGCTGCTCTAAACGCGATATCGCATCTCAATTTTATGTTTCATGATAAGATATAATATTCATTGCGAAGTGTTACGTATACCTCGTCGAGTTGATACTATAACGATACCATAACGAGGAGTTGCATACTTGCGTACAAAGTAAAGTGCTCTCGCGTATGGTCCTCATGACTCGCGGCACGGAAAAAAATAACATACAATAACGTGCTCTCGCGTGTGGTCTTCGTGATCCGCGGCACGGAAAAATAACAAACAATAACGTGCTCTCGCGTGTGGTCCTCGTGAGCCGCGGCACGGAAATGTAACAAATAATAAGGTGCTCTCGCGTATGGTCTTCGTGACCCGCGTCACGGAGAAATAACAAACAATAACGTGCTCTCGCGTGTGGTCTTCGTGACCCGCAGCACGGAAAAATGAAAAAAAAAAGAATGTGCTCGAACGTGCCGCATTCACTGCACTGCCACACGAACAGAAACATTACATCCACGTAGTATGCAACTCCGCCTCGTGTCGGAGAGATCGAGGCGTCCGATCCTTTGGAGATTGTACGTAAACCGGAACTATATTCGTTCCAAAATAAAAATTATAAGAGTCCTGATATATGGATGAAACAAACGCAAAGCGTATACACCCAAGAATAACCTTCCTTCGGTCGAGATCCGTTATGTTCATAGAGGAATAACATCGCAGCAGCCTCGTTGTCGAGAGTCTGAAACCCGCCGTTGCGAGATCGAATTTTGCATGCTCGCTTCGTGTTGCCGGGGAAAACTCTTATAGACCACCTCGAGACTGTGCGCGAAGACGACGAGTATCCCATCGATGATAACATTGTTATCTTCACCCAAACGAGAGCGTCTTGTCGATCTCGAAAGCAATACGCCGCTGGGTGTTTGGTTTTGTTTCTTCTCAGTTCGACGCGCACGTTCGTTCTAGAGGGGACGATTCCACGTTGGCCGTTGTCCTCGTTGTACAGAGTCTGTAATCCCGCCGTTGTGAGCTCGAACAGTTTATGTTCGCTTCGCGTTGCCGGGAGGAAAAAGACCGCCTCGAGGCTGCTGGTACGCGGAGGAGTCCTAACGAATTTTTGAAAGATTTTTTTTCTCTTCATACCTGGACGGGCGTGTGCATTTTTCGTAACTTTGAAGGAGACCTTACGCGACAAACGCGTATGCGTTTCATCCGTAGGATCGATATATCGTGTTGCCTCGAACTCCGTCGAGCGGTGAAAGCCGCCACGGTTCGGCGACGCCCGCGTCTCTTTCATCGGAGACGTTTGGGTATTGACTTGTTCGAACTTTAGTACCAAGAGACTTAAAGATCAATAAAATATACATATACGGTTACCCTGAACGGTGGATCACTTGGCTCGTGGGTCGATGAAGAACGCAGCTAATTGCGCGTCAACGTGTGAACTGCAGGACACATGAACATCGATATTTCGAACGCACATTGCGGTCCACGGATACAATTCCTGGACCACGCCTAGCTGAGGGTCGTTCACGTAACCAGAATACTGCTTGCGTTGCGTTTCGTCGAATCTTTTTTCCCTACGGTGCTCGAATCTACCCGCTGTCGTTCATTCTCGAATTAAATTACGAACGTTTCTGAGTTCGGGCGGCACCGAGGAAGGGAGGAAGAGGAGCGATACGCGACGTACGAGTGAGGGTTGGACGTTCGTCCAAGTCGTCTGTGGCCGTGCCAAGGAAATCTGCGATTGGCAACGTGTGTGCGCGTGCGGGGTGCGTAAACGTGTTCACGGAACTCGACGGTGTGCCGATCACGAAATCGCGTGAGTTCTTCGTGGCGTCGTGAGTCGTCCGTTAAACGGGCGACCGCCCACGGGAACCGCTTCGTGTTTCGATCGCCGATTTTGTTCCGCGTTCCGAATTCGCATACCCGCCACACGCATCGCCTTCGCCTGCCTTTAGCGCACGATACGAACATGCCGCGCGCTCGACGTCATTTAAAATGAATTGTTTTTTTCACGCCGCAAGACCGAGGGAGAATTCTCGGTCGAGAGAGAAGAGATATACAAGAGAGAGAGAGAGAGAGAGAGCGACATCGTCGTAACGCGAGGGACGATGATGCGCATCCGATCGTTCGAAGTTCTCCTCGTACAGCCCCAGGGTGTTCGATCAGAATAACCCGTTCTCTCTGTTCTCTCCGCGCGTGTATACCATGTTTCCGCGAGAGAAGGAAAGATCTCTCGCGCGGACCGTCACTCGAACATAGGCCGTCGTTGCGCCCGTGTAGCGTCGCAACGTTTCTGGCCTGTGACGCTTGTCCGCGCTTCAGAGATCTCCCGAAGCGAAACTCGAATCGATAATACGCGCGACAAAGGAGAGAGTTTTCAGAGCAGATACGGGAAGATTGGCTCCCCTTTGGCGAGGCTCGAGTTTTTCTTCTACGAGGTGCCGCCTCGGTGCCGCAAGGTACTACTGCCCTACTTCGCGATCATCGAGTGCGTTGGTCACCCCATGTCTTCGTTGTCGAGACGGGACCGCGCGACCAAAAGCCGGTCATCCAGTCCCCGGAAGCGCAGCTTGCGCTACGATCGCATCGTACGCTTTTCCACGCGTGCGTTCCCTTTTATTTCCCGTTCACGCAGCAGAGAGATTCGTGCGGGCGCTAGAAACTCGGCCTGTCCTTCGTTCTGAAGGATCAGGGTAATAAAATCGGGGGAAAAGGAGTCGCTCCGTTTCGATCTCTGCGTGTTACGCGCGCAAGGTTGGGAACCGCTGGAGAGTATAAACGGTTGTTGATCGTTCGCAGGTACGACGATAAAGAGGACGGATGTTAAAGACACGCCGGTAGCTTGGTCGTCTAGCGAGAGTCTCGTATTTTTTCTTTTATATTTTTTACGAATCTTATATAAAAGAAATACCGACACACGAAAGACATTGGCGAGGTGCATAAAACGCTTCGACAAGAACAACAACGAAGAGACGTGCGTGTAGTTTTTTCTTGCCGGTTTCTCGAGCGGTAAATCAAAGGATCGCTCTGTCGGAGATGGACGAAAGTTCTTTTCGTCGTCTGCCGTCCCCGTTCGCCGATGCTCTCTCCTCGTCTTGTATATATTATACATACGAATCTCTTTTTACCTTCTCTCCGTAAGCGAGCTCGATGGCACGAATGAATTTCGTGCGTCACGTAGAGTCGACCTCGGATTAGGTGAGACCCGCTGAATTTAAGCATATTACTAAGCGGAGGAAAAGAAACTAACCAGAATTTCCTTAGTAGCTGCGAGCAAACAGGAATGAGCCCAACACTGAATCCCGCGGTTCCGCCGCTGGGAAATGTAGTATTCGGGACGATCCGTTTATCCCGAGACAACGAACCGCGTCCAAGTCCATCTTGAATGGGGCCATTTACCCACAGAGGGTGCCAGGCTCGTAGCGACCGGTACGCGTTTCCGGAGGATCTCTCCTAAGAGTCGGGTTGCTTGAGAGTGCAGCCCTAAGTGGGTGCTAAACTCCATCTAAGGCTAAATACGACCACAAGACCGATAGCGAACAAGTACCGTGAGGGAAAGTTGAAAAGAACTTTGAAGAAAGAGTTCAAGAGTACGTGAAACCGTTCAGAGGTAAATCTGAGAAACCCAAAGGATCGAATGGAGAGATTCATCGACGACGATACTGGCTCCCGATGGCGCGCGATTCCCCGGTGGTACCCTCGCGGTTCCACAGCGAGCGGCACGCCGTCGCCGGCGAACGTTTCGGTGATGTAGTCGTACACTTCTACCCTGGTAGAACGTCGCGACCCGTTGCGCGTCGGTCTACAGACCGAGTGGGCGCCTGTGGCGTCGCAATCTTGCGCACGCGACAGACCCTTGGTCGCCCGGCCGACTGCGCGACGGTACTCGTACGGTATCGGGCCGCAACCAATCCATTCTCGAATGTATGTGCGTCTAGCCCGCCGCAAGCTCGGTCAGACTACCCGGTGGTACGGACTTTGCGCCGGCGCCGGGCCTGGCCAGCTGTTAGCAGGCGATGTCCTCGGAATGGCCAGGCTTCGAATTACCGGTCGGCGATGCTACTGCTTTGGGTACTCTCAGGAACCGTCTTCAAACACGGACCAAGGAGTCTAACATGTGCGCGAACCATTGGGATTATTAAAACCTAAAGGCGAAATGAAAGTGAAAGTCGGCCTTCGCGTCGACCAAGGGAGGATGGGCCGCGTACCCATGCGGCCTCGCATTCCCGGGGCGTCTCGTTCTCATCGCGAGAAGAGGCGCACCTAGAGTGGACCCGGAACTGGGTATAGGGGCGAAGGACTAAACGAACCATCTAGTAGCTGGTTCGCTCCGAAGTTTCCCTCAAGATAGCTGGCACTCAAAGAGACATACTTGAACATATGTACGATGAGTCTCATCTGGTAAAGCGAATGATTAGAGGCCTTGGGGCCGAAACGACCTCAACCTATTCTCAAACTTTAAATGGGTGAGATCTCTGGCTTGCTTGAACGAACTTGAACTATGAAGCCACGAGATCTCGGATCAGAGTGCCAAGTGGGTCAATTTTGATAAGCAGAACTGGCGCTGTGGGATGAACCAAACGCAGAGTTAAGGCGCATAAGTCGACGCTTATGGGATACCATGAAAGGCATTGGTTGCTTAAGACAGCAGGACGGTGTCCATGGAAGTTGGAATCCGCTAAGGAGTGTGTAACAACTCACCTGCCGAAGCAACTAGCCCTGAAAATGGATGGCGCTGAAGCGTCGCGCCTATACTCCGCCGTCAGTGGCAAGTGGGAAGGCACGCGAAAGCATGTCGGTCCTTCATGAAGCTCTGACGAGTAGAAGGGTCGCGGCGGTGTGCGCAGAAGGGTCTGGGCGTGATCCTGCCTGGAGCCGCCGTCGGTGCAGATCTTGGTGGTAGTAGCAAATACTCCAGGGAGGACCTGGAGGACTGATGTGGAAAAGGGTTTCGTGTGAACAGCCGTTGCACACGAGTCAGTCGATCCTAAGCCCTAAGAGAAATCTTACGTAAATGTGGTGTACTAAAAGCAACAATCTCGAAGGAACAATACACAAAAATAAAGTGAGCTAAAGACACACACCCATTGGGCAAAAGGGAATCCGGTTCCTATTCCGGAACCCGGCAGCGGAACCGTATACCAATCCGGGCCCTCATACGAGTGTTCGTCGGGATAACCCAAAATGACCTGGAGACGCCGTCGGGAGATACGGGGAGAGTTTTGTTTTCTGTATAAGCGTTCGAGTTCCCTGGAAACCTCTAGCAGGTAGATAGGATTTGGAATGCGAAGAGCACCGTAGTTGCGGCGGTGTTCGCATCTTCCCCTCGGACCTTGAAAATCCAGGAGAGCGCCACGTGGAGGTGTCGCGCCGGCTGGTACCCATATCCGCAGCAGGTTTCCAAGGTGAAGAGTCTCTAGTCGATAGATTAATGTAGGTAAGGGAAGTCGGCAAACTGGATCCGTAGCTTCGGAATAAGGATTGGCTCTGAGGAGCGGGGCGTGTCGAGCTTGGTCGGGAAGTGGGTTTGGCTGACGTGCCGGGCCTGGGCGAGCTGAACGGGCCGCTGCTTCATGCATGCGTAACCCGGAATCCGAGCTCGGTCCCGTGCCTTGGCCTCCCACGGATCTTCCTTGCTGCGAGGTTTCAGCGACGGTTCGCTGTAGCTGTCGTCCTCTTCGGCCGCCATTCAACGCTCAGCTCAGAACTGGCACGGACTAGGGGAATCCGACTCTCTAATTAAAACAAAGCATTGCGATGGCCCCCAAGGGTGTTTACGCAATGTGATTTCTGCCCAGTGCTCTAAATGTCAACGTGAAGAAATTCAAAAAAGCGCGGGTAAACGGCGGGAGTAACTATGACTCTCTTAAGGCGGGAGTAACTGTGACTCTCTTAAGGATGCCCGCGGCTCCATCGGCGCCTTCCCTCCGGCTCAGCCGCCCGATTCTTAGGAATCGGACGTTGCCCGGCTCCCACCTCGTGGAGGTGCGGAGGGATGGGGAGCCACTTTACATCGAGTGGCGCCGATGGATCCGCGTGCATTCTTTCGAGAGTCATAGTTACAACGGACGGTGATGCGCAATACAGGCCTCTGGCCCTTAGCCTCTCCCGTCTAAGTCACACGATCTACCTCCTCTCGGTCCCGCTGGTAACGTGGTGTCCTGCAGAGGACCCCACGGCTAAACGGCGTGTGGCGAAATAGGCGCAAGCCGAATGGACCCCTCGGGTTTGCAGCCCGCTGGGTTCATGCCTTCGGGCACCCTTAATTGCAGTGAAATCAAAAAAAGCAAGCCTCGGATGCTGTCGATCCCAAGCAGTGGCGGCAGCGATGGTGGATACCACCAACCAGGGTGAACTTGACCCCCTGGCTAATAAAACAAGTAATCAGGCACCGAATAGAGAAAGTAAAGCATCTGCTCCTGAGCGGTGCCCGTCATGTAATATAGAATTTTCTGGCCGAACTCCTGCCAGCGTTTCCCAACATATACGACGCTGTAATGCTCCGCCCCACCAACCTGACGGTTGCGCGTGTTCTATATGCGCAAATAAATATATAACCTATGCTGGCCTTCGTCAACACCAACGCAGGGCCCATATAGATGAGTACAATCAAGCGGATCTTGACTTACGGACTAAACGTACGCAATCTGTAAGAAGCCAATATACCGATGGCGAAATAAAATCTATCGCAGTAATGGAAGCATTTCTTCCTGATAGAGCAAAGTTAATGATTAAGGACATTATAAATAGGTTATCTAATAAAACAGGACGTACATATGACGAAATTAAAAAGTTAAGACAAAGAACTGTATATAAAAACTACCTCGCTGACGAAATTAAAAAATACGATGCGGCTGATGTGTCTCTTGTATCGTCTATTCCTGAGGAAGCTACTGAAACACAATCGCGTACTTTAGAACACCAAATGGTGCGCACACTAAGTAGCTGTCCATCTTTGACTGAGCCTCCGTACCTTGTGCTGGAACAGGTTGACGCACCGTGCAGCTTAATATCGTCTCGTGATGTGTGTTGTGCTTTGCGAGGCATAAAGGACTTGACCTCTACTGAAATGTCAAACATAATACACTTAATATTAAATAACTCATCACTGGAATGTGTAAGCAATGCGCTTGATAAATATATTAGGAATATCGCTACGTGTTGCCCGCGAAAAGAAAAACTAAAGAACAAACGGAAACAATATAAACTTAAAGGAAATCGGGCTAAAAGAAGATCGTATGAGTATGCGCGATTGCAGAGATTATATGAGACGAAACCATGTCAAGCTGCAGAGCAAGTACTGTTGGGAGTCGAAGCGGCGTCAAATAGTACACCTACGATGGAAGAGTTTGTGGACCATTACAAAAAAGTTTTCGCTAAAAAAGACCTAGGCTGGAAGGCTACAAAATTCAGCAGAACACCAGAAGCTGATCTATCTCAAGCAATCGGTAAAGCGGAAATTATTACCAACCTTTCTGAAATGCGGGAATCGGCGGCAGGACACGATGGAATAAAACGAGAACATCTGCGATCTATGCCTATTAATGACCTGTACGCACTCCTAAACATAATATGGGGTACTAAACATCTACCGCCTGTATTAAAAATCAATCGAACTTCGCTTCTTCCAAAATCCGGTAACCTAAATGATGTGAAGCAATGGCGGCCTATCACTATATCAAGCAAATTAATTAGGCTGCTAAGTAAAATTATTGTAAATAGATTAGAAGGTAAAATCCAACTTGCTCACAGTCAAAGAGGATTTGTTAAAGCTTCATCTGCGCCTTCCCTCCGGCTCTGCCACCCGATTCTTATGAATCGGACGTTGCCCGGCTCCCACCTCGTGGAGGTGCGGAGGGATAGGGAGCCACCTTTACATCGAGTGGTGCTGATGGATCCGCGTGCACGCTTAAGAGAGTCATAGTTACCTGGGTGGGTGATGCGCAATATAGACCTTTTATTAGGTCCTTTAGCCTCTCCCGACCCTAGCTGGTCCTCTACCTCCCATAGGTACCGCCGGTAACACGTGATCCGGTCAGATGGTTGACTTATTGGTTGATTATCTGGCTGAAGCATGTGGCTAAATGAGGTCCAGCAACAACCGGTAAACTGTACCGTAAGTTAAGAGTACAAATTAAGATCTGTATTGTACTGGCTAGATAGCTAGAAATACTGTACTTTGGCAGTAAACAAAATTTTGATTCAGCACCAAGGAGCGCCCGGTTGTATTTTGATGCAGACAATCGCAGATGTATGGACAAGAGAGGAAACATGGGGATTTGATGTATCGATTTCACATTTATTATTAGAAACAAATAATGGACACAGTTAATGATGTCTCGGACACGAGCGAATCAGGTTCCATTTCGCTCGTGGCGGATTTATCCGCTACTGATCAGGGAACCATTGTTGACGCCCTGGCGAGTGAACGGACTACGAATTCGGCCATACCATTTAAAATAGAGTTACCACTCACTCCGAACTCAACATGTAGCTGTTGTCTCCAAAAGGGCATGCATATTGGCCTGTTAAATATGAGGAGCCTAAAATCGCAAATCATCCAGTATCATAAACAAGAATTAATACATTATATTTGCAATAAATGCCTTCGACAGTTTAAAAGCATTCATAATTGGGTATGCCATTACCCGAAATGTAAGGGGCCGCCTGATACCTCGTTACCGTACTCCTATGAGCACTGTGAACTCAGTTTTAATTCACAAAGTGGCCTCTCGACCCATGAACGTAGTAAACATCCAGAAGTTCGGAAACAAAAACGAATGCTACAAATGAAAAGCAAAAAAACTGGTGGTCGTAAAGCGTATGAGTGGACCCAAGATGAAGTTAATCTGCTGATCGAACTTGAGCGAAGGTTTCAGGATAAGCGCCAAATTAATAAAGAAATTCAGAAATTTCTATCATCTAAATCTTGTAAGCAAATTAGCGACAAGAGGCGGCAACTTAGAGCTAAGAGTACAGCACAAGTTGAGTGTTCGAGTTTCGAGTCCGAAGAAGAAATATATTTTAGTGCTAATGAAGACGAGCCACAAGAAATGATAAATATAAGTACAACCGTGAGTGATAATGAGTGGAATTCCTTTATTTTAGACTATATTAAAACTATTGAACTACCAGAAGGCTCAAAATTCGAAAGAGCAAATATTGAATTGGACGCTATATTAACTGAGTTAAATGCAAATGAAGTTATAAATGTAAATATTAAGGAAAGAATAGAGCAATTTATAGATAAAACACTTAAGCCTGTGTTAATTATCGTAGATACATCAAGCGGAAATAAAAATAAAAGCAAAAATAATAGGGCTAATAAACAAAAACGGAATCGAATGAATACTAGGCAGTCATCCGATCCCCACTCAACCAATCATGCCTCTAGAAAGCGTTTTGCCTACGCAAGGTGTCAAGAGTTGTTTAAAAAATGCCCAAAACGCCTAGCTGATTACGCTATTAAAGGAGATTTTTCTTTTATGACGGATAGATCTACTTTACCCCAAGCTTCGGTAGTAGATCAATTTTATAAGAAATTATGGGAAGCAACCAACCCACAGAGTAATTATATGCCAATAAACAGCGATAGGCGAAGCATGATGGAAGTTTGCCCTAATATCTCGGTTCAAGATGTAATAGATAGATTAAAACGAACTAACTTTACTTCAGCAGCAGGTACCGATGGAGTAGAGAGAATTCATCTTGTTAAAAAAGGTACGCCAGAAATCTTAAATAAATTATTTAATATACTTTTGCGATGAGAATATTACCCTCGAGTTTGGAAGATTAACAGAACTACTTTAATTCCTAAGGTTAACTTAGATTTAAATAATGTTAAAAATTGGCGTCCAATTACAATCGGGCCAATTATAGCCAGAATCTTCTCAGGAATTTTGGATAAAAAGTTAAGACAGTTTATTAATATTAATATCCGTCAAAAAGGATTTACTCGTGAAGACGGATGCAGATGTAATGTTTCAATACTTACCGACGCTATTCAAGTAATGAAAAGTGTGAACGGAGGAGTGGTAATAATAGTGGATATTGCAAAAGCGTTTGATACCGTGCCGCATCAAGTAATTCTTAAACTAGATAGAGCAAGGGTTCCTAGTTACTTATGTAATATTATTGCCGACATGTATAATGATTGTTCAACGCGTATTACGTGCGCTAATGGTGAAAAAACCGTAATAAATCTTAAGCGCGATGTAAAGCAGGGAGACCCGCTCTCTCCCTTCTTATTTAACATTGTACTCGATCCATTTTTGAATCAACTCCAGGAACATAATGACGGTATTGAAATAGGAGGTAAAAATTTGTCGGTTCTAGCCTTTGCAGATGATATCGTCCTTCTGGCAAAAAGTAAAGAAGCGGCACGTCGTCAAATAAATACTTTAAGTAAGATTTTAAAGCAGTTAAATATGGAATTATCAGTTCCTAAATGTGCTACATTTCAAATTGTACATAGTAGAAGGTCATGGTATATTGAAGATCCATCTATAATGGTTAATAATGAAAAAATCCCCTATATTGAACCAGACAACACTTTTAATTATTTAGGTACAAAATTTAGCTCCTGGGGTGGATTAGAAAAGAATGTCTCAGGTCCCCTTTTACTTAATGCCCTTAGAAATACTTTAAAGTTAAAACTTAAACCTGCACAAAAATTAGATTTATTTCAAATATATATTCAACCTAAATTTATTTATAGTCTAATAATGAATCCGCCTAGTGCAACTTTACTAGCTGTTTTGGATAGAGAAATAAGACAGGAAATAAAGAATATGTTGCATTCACCAACTTCAACATCAATAGGCTTCTGTTATACACCTAGGAAAGATGGGGGTTTAGGATTATTAAGATTAAAAAATGTAATATTACTCTCACAACTTAAAAGCGGTGTTAAAATGTCTCAGTCTGAAGATGAGATTACTCGATTGGCCTTGGAACGCACTAGTTTAACAAAATTCTACAAAAACGTAGCTGAAAAGTATCAACTAAATTGGCCACCAACGATTAATGAAATAGATGAAGTAATGATAAAGTTGAAAAGAAAAGATCAAAAAGACTGGCAGGAGAAACGTCTACAAGGTCAAGGTGCACACTACTTTGCGAACGATAGGATTGGAAATTATTGGCTGCAAAACCCCAAGTTGCTTCGTGGCTCGCGTTATATTGACGCGATAAGGTTACGTACTAATACTGTAGGCACTAGGGTTGTTTCGTACCAGTTTAAGAAAAACATAGATATCCATTGTAGCAAATGTCACCATACTCCAGAAACACTTGGTCATATATTAGGGCAGTGTTTACGTACTAAGCGGAAACGCATTAAAAGACATAATGATGTATGTGATTTACTGATTAATCGCTTATTAAAAACGGGTATTATTTATCCAGAAGTCTTAATTAATGAAGTAACGAACTTAAGAAATCAGATATAATTTATAAAAGAGGTGATAAACTATATGTAATTGACATTACAATAAGATACGAGGATAAACAATCTTTGCATGAAGCTTATAAAGAAAAAGAAGAAAAATATAAAAATATAGCTGAAGATTTAAAAGTTAAATTTAATTGTCAGACAGCTAAAGTGGTACCTATAGTTGTTGGTTCTAGGGGTGCTATACGTAAAATTACGAGGGATGCATTCACCTTTCTCGAAATACCTCGAAATGACACTCTTACAGCATCCTTAATAGCGTTAAGGTCATCAATCGAGATAGTTAATGCATTCATCGATTATGATTAATCACTCTGTTAATTGCTTAGAAATTATATTTAAGCTAAATTTGTAAATAGTGGAGTGAGTTTGATTAATATTATGGATTTAAAATAGTTCACGGGAACAATCTTGTAAATAGTTAACGCATGGATATTATTATTTATTGGCTGTTATTGTTTGTTAATGTTGCAATTCATCCTTATTCCTCTTTAATTGCTACTTCTAAGCTTATTTCTATATCTATTTCCTTAGACCCTTGATTATCTTTTCTTTTACCTTTTCTACCTTATTCCTTATTTCTATCCTTATTTTTCCCATAGAATTTTTATATTTTTATTATTATTGATAGCCAACGAGGGGCCAACCTCGGAAGAACGACAGACGGTTTTAGTCCGTTACGTAGAACATAGCCAAATGCCTCGTCATCTAATTAGTGACGCGCATGAATGGATTAACGAGATTCCCAATCTGTCCCTATCTACGGGTGGGGGTGCACCGTACACTACCATACGCGTTCGTAGGTGTCGAGCGGCCCGTTGGCGCCTAGTATCCAAGAATAGCGATGGTCCCGGTGATAAGGTCACAGGGTGGATGACGCGAAAACATAGTCTCTCACACTCTAGCCTCGCATCAAACCTCCTAGTGGTCCCCCTGGAATGTGGGATTGTATCTACCCTGCCGGATACAAAACAGGTTCTGCCCCATAGCAGCCCTGCCCTCCCTTCTATCGAATATGAATGGGACGGTTGGAATCTCATACATTGACTCTAACACTTATTCATTTTATTCGTAGATCAAAGTCCTTACGCCGGCTATGAGTCAAGACTGAAAAGGTCCTTTCCTCAAAGAGAGCGACAGGCGGCGATGGGGCGCCGCTGTGTGCAGCCACGTTTTGATTAAACGAATGGGTACTTTTTCTTATACCGAAATGATGATAACAGTGGTGCCGTACTTTCCTAACCCCGGACCGAGGCAGCAGGTCCGTTGGGCGGCTAGGATGGGCTTTGTTATTTTTTCGCATATGCCCTAAGAGGCGAGGTAGCATGCCTGAGCTCTCTCCCGGGGCTAGGTTTAAAGTAATCTGTCCCTATCTACTTTATAGCGAAACCACTGCCAAGGGAACGGGCTTGGAAAAATTAGCGGGGAAAGAAGACCCTGTTGAGCTTGACTCTAGTCTGGCATTGTAAGGAGACATGAGAGGTGTAGCATAAGTGGGAGATGGTAACACCGCCGGTGAAATACCACTACTTTCATCGTTTCTTTACTTACTCGGTTGGGCGGAGCGCGTGCGCCGGTGTTTCGACCCGGTTGCCACGGAATTCTTGAATCAAACGTATACGAGTGGCGTGTGTTCTACGACCGATCGCCGATTATACTCCCGCATGATCCGATTCGAGGACACTGCCAGGTGGGGAGTTTGACTGGGGCGGTACATATGTCAAAGAATAACGCAGGTGTCCTAAGGCCAGCTCAGCGAGGACAGAAACCTCGCGTAGAGCAAAAGGGCAAAAGCTGGCTTCATCTCGATGTTCAGCACGCATAGAGACTGCGAAAGCACGGCCTATCGATCCTTTTGGCTTGAAGAGTTTTCAGCAAGAGGTGTCAGAAAAGTTACCACAGGGATTAATGGCTTGTAGAGGCCAAGCGTTCATAGCGACGTCGCTTTTTGATCCTTAGATGTCGGATCTTCCTATCATTGCGAAGCAGAATTCGCCGAGCGTCGGATTGTTCACCCGCCAACAGGGAACGTGAGCTAGGTTTAGACCGTCGTGAGACAGGTTAGTTTCACCCTACTGATGACTAGTCGTTGCGATAGTAATCCTGCTCAGTACGAGAGGAACCGCAGGTTCGGACATTTGGTTAACGCACTCCGTCGAGCGGCCGGTAGTGCAAAGCTACCATCCGTGGGATTATGCCTGAACGCCTCTAAGGCCGTATCCTTTTTAGTCAAAGGAGGAAACGATATCTCTAGGTGTCTCGAGTGGGTCGAAAGGCTCAAAACAATGTGAATCTACTAGGTGGTCGGTCGCGTCCGCGCGATCGATCATCGCACGAACCCGAATTTGCCGTACGGGCGTTTTTGGATCCGTCGTCGGGATTTCACTGAACGACGGCCGCGGCGCTCTAACGGTCGATCATGGGTACACCAATTTCGACGTTGAGACTCGGAATCGTCTGTAGACGACTTAGGTACCTGGCGGGGTGTTGTACTCGGTAGAGCAGTTACCACGCTGCGATCTGTTGAGACTCAGCCCAATGCTTGGGGATTCGTTTTGTAAGCTAAACGAGACCCCACGACTCTCGCGATCTCGCGAAGAAAGAGGGAGAGAGAGAGTTAGACGAACAAAATAAGAAAAGCAAAAGAAAGTACAAGCCGCTGGCACTTAGTGTTTAATCGCGGGACTAATATTTACGTCTATGTTTCCGATTTCGCGATTTCCTACTTTGGACTCAGCCGGAGATACCGAATCCGACCTAATTCCCTCGTCGCATCTAGTTAAGCGGACTTGGACAGCACGAAGGCTGTGACCTTGAGGTCGCGCCAAAGTCGTGTTCGCAGGAGCACACTCGGCCGCGGCATCGCGATGAGGCCTGAGGGTGGCCGTCATCGAGCGCGTTACCGGTCGGCTATGCTGCTCGATAATGGGGCCAACGCCAGGGGACGAGATCACGTGCCGAAGATTTTTCGCCCGCCTTGACTTATTCATCGCCACGATGACCTCACCCAGTCCTGCTCTCACCCGGAGATCAGAATGGAGGGCTATTTTACCTCCGGAATATTTAGAACCGGATGTGGCCATCACGATTTGGGCGGGGGGGGGGGGGGGGGGCGCGTTGCTCCCCTTCAGCGCACACCGGCGCTGCCCTGCTCTGTCCGCGGGTTCCGGTTGACCGATTTTCCGAATAAAACGCCAAGGGGACGCTCGCTAGAGCCGCTTCTGCTTTTACTTTTATGTTCCGGTGTGTGTGTATAATGTACATCTTTTCTGCAGCGGGCGCTGCTGAGGACATACGTGTGTGGTGTTTTAGTGTTTAGTAAGATCGTCTGCCGACGATTTTCGAGGCCCAACGTCGAACTAGGGTATCCATGGTCTACCTGCGACACCCTTTACGTCGCTCGGCAGGTAGCTGGGACCTTTTACGCTTTACTTAGGTTTTTGGGACTTGTATGTTTTTGTTTTTGTTTTTGTTTCGAGACTGCGGTTCTGTTCGGCAGAACTCACGCGCGGACCTTGTCGGTGACCGCGGTCTGGCATTTTTCTAGACAATCGCAGGAACTTCTTCTGGAAGTTGTAGACTAGCACATGGCAGGACTCACGCCGGGGATTTCCGGAGGAGATAGCGATGTCGACCCTGCCACGGTTTAAGCTACGCAAATCTCGTTATCTCCAGTAATCCGCGGTCCGGCCATGCACACGTCCGCGCCTCTGTGGGAAGCCGCGGTCCAGCCCATGTCTAGACGCTCGCAGGAGTCACCGGTAGAAGCTGCGATTCTGTTTGTGTCAGAGCACACGCAGCGGCCTCCTTACATAGATGTTTGTGTTCGTGTGTGAATGTGTGTGTTTTGTGTGCCTCGTCCCTGCTGTGTGCGCAGCAGAGGTTACACGTGGTTGATTCCTCGTTCCAATGGTATTTCGGAGCGAGTTATCAAGAGTCTTAAATAGAGCGAGCCATCCGTGGACGGAATTCGGAGTCTCGTATTCTAAATTGGGTATCCGCTGGTTGTCCGTCAAACATTAAGAAATATCTATCGAAAATACTTGAAAATATTCAGCCGGTCGATTGGGGCCCATGCGACGGTCAGCTGCGTGGTTTACCGCCTGGAAGATACGTATCATGGCCGCTTGGCTCGTTCGAGACCCCTTTACTTCGAAAACCTCAGCCAAGTACGAGCCAGGTCATATATGTGCATGTGCCTTGGAAAGCGACTAGGCCGGCCGGCGAGAGATCACCGCTAGTTTCCCGACATCTAATTTCGAACCGGGACGATTTGGCCGTCGAGAATATTTACTTCCATAATATTCGAAAATATTAACTCCGAAAATATTTGCTTCGTAATCGTCCACTACCGGTCCCATTATTTCGCAGGTCATAAAAATAGCCGCAGTTACCTGGGGTTTTCCCCAAGTGTCAGCGGCATGTTGCCTTCGAGGAAGTCTTTGGATAAGAATAAAATAAATATATTCTGGACTTTCGACCTCTAAATTTCTCTCTATTTCTAAATTCTCGATTTTCGAACATGGATCCTCCGATTTTTCGATGTTCTATCCATATCGCTCGAGGTCTCACTAGCCGCCCGGGTCTCGGAAGCCGGGGATATTTAATCAGAGCACTAAGTGCCCACTACTACACAAAATTTCACCACTACCCACCAGTCGGGAGTCCCATACGTTAACCTGGCCGATCGCTTCCCAGCTCGGAATGTGGGGTCGCCGTTCCCCAACGGCGTGCACAAACACCGCTCCGTGCTTATGTCCAGGGTGGCGGCCAAGATGGCGTCCAATGTGACCAATGCCCTGTCACCTTCGATTAAAATATTTTTAAAATGGACTTACCTTTGCTGCTTCTTGTCCGCTCTTCGTTCTTTTTACACCAAAATGAAGCTGACGTCGTTCCACGTATTTTGGTGTGTGGATGATGCCTGGATCATGGGGTGGTTCCGTGAGATGAGGCTGCGGGCCGTTGGCGTGGGTCCGTCGACGCGTGGGTACTGCCCGCTCCAGGTTTTCACATTCACTTTCACTTTTCTGTCCACATTTACACTGTACCACTGAAATTATTATCACTAGTTGTTCACAATCGCTATAGAAACATTTTGTAACACTCCGTTCTAATTTCCCGACAATATTTTTACCGGAAACACTACATTTTCACAGAGCGACGCGACGCGTGACCGTCTCCGACCGATCCAAGATGGCGACTCCCCGCATTGCATTATACTTATCTCTTTCTGCTCTTGTAAGGAATGTGAGTTCTACAAATTCATGTAACGGGATAGCGCTTCTAAGTGTAATGTTGTGCGTAGCGCCTGCCACCCATTCCACACATGAGTCTTCTCGCACTTCGAATAAGCCTCAAGGGGACCATCCAGATGGATCTAAGGGCTGGTGCCAGGTGCTTGAGGGCTGCCACCATCGAATTGGCACGGAGGGTGAAACGCCCAGCTGCACCACCGTCGGATGAAAACATTGCTGCGCTAAAGGCGCCGGTAGAGGTCTTGCAGGCGGAAAGTAAGCGCCTGCAAGGTAGACTCAATGCACTAGACAGACGATCTTCAGGTCCGCCAACAATAATGTTGTTGTCGCGACCTGGAGCTCGCGAGCCACACAAGGCTATCACCAGCCCCGCTCCTGAAGGAAGTGAGGACTCTGTCCCCAGGCAATGGTCTCTCGACACCCGAGTACGAGACAGGGTCCGCACTACTCAATTTGGGAGCGGACCTGATCAACACCAAAATGGAGAAGATCCTTCGAGAGATCCATCTGGCAAAGAAGAGGGACGACATGCCCTTGAAAGCCAAGCAGCCGAGCACTTCCCCATCATCTTCTGAAGTCAAAAGTGCCCCATCTGGGGCATCAAGACGGCTGGCGATGGCGCGCCAGGAAATGAAGTGCTTGGCTGCAGCGGCATGAGCCCCATCAACTGCCTCTAGTATTGCAACACGCGATATCGCATCTCATTTCAATGTTTCATGATAAGATATAAAATTCTTTGCGAAGTGTTATATACCTCGACTACACTTCAAAAGAATGAAAATGCCACACTTCCTTGTTAGTAAATAGCGTTTCCAGGTTTGTACGTATCGAAGCAATAGAGTTCTAATGCTTCTTAAAACGCGATATCGCATCTCATTTCTATATTTCATGATTTGATATAATATACATTGCGAAGTGTTATGTATTCCTCGTCTACACTTCAAAATAATGTAAATGCCACACATCCTTGCTAGGAAATAGCGTTTCCAGATGTCTACGTGTCGAAGCAATAGAGTTGTAATGCTTCTTAAAACGCGATATCGCATCTAATTTCTATGTTTCATGATAAGATATAATATTCATTGCGAAGTGTAATGAATACCTCGTCAACATTACAAAAGAACGTAAATCCCACACTTCCTTGCGGCGGAATGACATTTCTAGATGTCTACAGATCGATGCACTAGAGTTCTAATTCTTGATAAAACGCGATATCGCATCTCATTCCAATGTTTCATGATAAGATGTAATTCAATGCAACGCGTAAATTATATCACGTCATCACTTCAAAAGAATGTAAATTCCACACTTCCTTGCAACGGAATAGCGTGTCTAGATGTCTACATATCGAAGCAATAGTGTTCTAATGCATCCTGATTCGCGATATCGCATCTAATTTCTATGACTCATGATAAGATGTAATATTCATTGCAACGCGATATGTATACCTCGTATGAACTTCAAAGGAATGTAAATGCCACACTTCTTTGCTACGGAATGGCCCCTCTGGATAACTAGGTATCGAAGCAATAGTGCTCTATTGCTTCATAAAATGCGATATCGGATCTAATTTCTATGTTTCATGGTTAAATGTAATATTCAATGCAACGCGTCATGCATACCACGTCAACACTTCTAAATAAGATAAGTCCCACACATCCTTGCTAGAGAATAGCGTCTCTAGATGTCTACGTATCGAAGCAATACAGTCTTTCAAACACATCTTATCACGAAACATATAAATGAGATGCGATATCGCGTATTATGAAGCATTTGAACTCTGTTGCTACGATATGAAGATATCCAGAAACGTTATTCCGTTGCATGGAAGTGTGGGCTTTACATTCTGTTGTTGTGTAGACGAGATATACATAACGCGTTGCATTGGATATTACGCCTTATCGTGAGACATAGAAATGAGATGCGATATCACGTTTTAAGAAGTTTTAGAACTCTATTGCTTCGATACGTAGACATCTTGAAACGCTGTTCCGTCGCAAGGAAGTGTGGGATTTGCATTCATTTGACGCGTAGGCGAGATAAAAATCACAAGTTGCATTTAATAATACATATTGTCGTGAAGCATAGAAATGTGATGTAATGTCGCGTTTTATTTTATGAAGTAATAGAAATCTATTGCTTCCATGCGCAGACACCCAGAAACGCTCTTCCGTAGCAAGGATGTGCAGGATTTACATTCGTTTGTAATGTAGATGCAGATACAAAGAGCGCGTTGCATTGAGCATTACATCTTATTACGAAACATTGAAATGAAATGCGACATAGCCACAAATGAAGTATTAGAACTCTATTGCTTCGATATGTCGGTACCTAGAAACGCTATCCCGTAGCATGGAAGTGTGGGATTTACATTCTTTTGACGTGTAAGTATAGATATAAAAGCACGTTGCATCGAGCATTGCATCTTATCATGAAACATTGAAATGAAATGCGTCATCGCCACAAATGAAGTATTAGAGCTCTATTGCTTCGACAGGCTGACATCTGGAAACGTTATCCGGTAGCTAGTAAGTGTGAAATTTACATTCTTTTGAAGTGTAGTGTGACATCAGGCGTAGCGCCTGCCGCCCATGAATCTCTTTACCGCCTTCAGCATCAGTCCCTGCACGCTGGCAACCTGCTGCACACGCCTGCAGATTCAGCAACTAGCAGCGATCGCGCGCCCACAGGTGCACGCGCTCTTTCGCACCTACGAGCACATCTGTCTTGCTCGTGCTAATACGCGCCGCTGTCTCGCTCGCACCAATGGGCACCTCTGTCTTATTCGCGTCAATAAGTATCGCTGTCTCGCTTCTTCCAGCGAGCAGCTCTGTCTCGCTTCTTCCAACGAGCAGCTCTGTCTCGCTCACACCAAACAGCAGCTCTGTCCCACTTGCTCCTATACGCATGACCTTCTCGCTACCGCCACGAATATCCCCGCCTCCCTTGCATCGAGGTCTTTGTCCAGATGTATGAAGACGCAGCTCGTCACTGGAATTTAAAATGTTCCAGTTCGAGGAACCTACATTCCCAAGACCTATATATTATTTCTAGTGTTATATCTATGCACTTTTATTATATTGCCAGATTTAAGTACTCATGACACATATTGTAACACACTTCAACACACACGTAATTCTAAGTCCGTACGTATAAGATTAGATATTAAGGTGCACTTGCGCCAACGACATGCGCAGCTGGCGCCACCACGAGCCACGAGCTCCCACTCGCTGTACCACGCGGTCCCCACAACTAGAAACACAATCATTTTGCAAGGAAGTGTAGGTCTGACATTAATTTGAATTGTAGAGGCTGATAAACATAACGCGCTGCATTGAATATTACATCTTATTATGCTGGATTGAAATGAGGTGAGACATCGCGCCGAATGAAATACTAGAACTCTATTGCATCGAATCGTAGATATCTAGAAACGCTATGCCGTTGCAAGGATGGTTAGGATTCACATTGTTATAATCGTAGAAGCAGAAGAGCATAATCCCATCTACTTTCAAACGCTGAAATGAAATGCCCTATCGCGATCTATGATGCATAAGAAGTGTAATGCTTTGGCAAACAAACACTATGAAACGTGATCGCGTTGCATGAAACATTCGTAATCTGATTCTTCTGAAGAGCACTAGCAGACACACATATTGCTTTGCATAGGGCATTACTACTTACTTGCTTTGAAATGTTGGAGTGAAATGTGTCATGACGATACATAAAGCGATAGAACTCTATTTCTTCGATACTTACGAATCCTATGAATCCTACGGTTGCATGCAATGTGATGGTGTTTCATTGTGCCTGCGTGTCGATGCATGATAGTTCGAATGCTTCATGCAACGCGAGAGCTCATCTCATTTCAACGTTTGATGTTAAGTTATTTGTAATGTTCTATGCATTGCATTATACATATCTGCTTCTGCTCCTGAAAGGAATGTGAGTTTTACAAATTCATGCAACGGGATAGGGCTTCTAAGTGTATCGTCGAGCGTAGCGCCTGCCACCCATTCCACACATGAGCCTTCTCGCACTGGCATCATCAACCCCTGGACTCAGGCACTGACCGCTCTGTCACTCAAACCGACCAATATACATGGCTCGTTCACAGGAGGCATCACTGTTTCAATCTCACTGACGAGCACTACTGTCTCACTCCCACTAACGAGCATATCTGCTTCGATCGCGCTAAAGGCGAACACCCTTGTCTACCTCGTATCAGTGATTTCGTTCTGCTAAAAAGGGCAGTCGCATCCCTTTACCTCAATGGGGACTTTTCCAATTCAGGGAGCCGACTATACCAGAACCTGTATTCTACTTTTAAGCCTCTTACATACATACATATACTATATCCGGACTAATGTATTGCTGCATATAAAAATTTATAAATCCAAGTTACACACGTTAACAATGCAAGACACGAACAATACACACGTAATTGTAAGTTCATGCTATATTACTTCATTATACCATTTCAGAAGTTAAACACGAAAGACGCGCCGCTAGTCCCACCACGAAACGCGAGTCCCCACTCACTGAACCGCATGCTCCTCGCAACAATCTTTTAAACCCCACTCGTTGGGTTACATGCTTTCATGATTTTTCAAGTAAATACTTCAAATTGGTGCAAATATTAATACATATTTTGTATTTTAGTTAATTCTAAATACAATATGTCCTTAAGATTCTCCATTACATCTAAAATCCTATCTAATTTCATATCATTTCATGATGTTTTAATTAAATGTTTGAAATTGGTTTATATAATTACATTTATCATATATTTTAGTTACTTAAAAATAGATCATCCCCCCTAAATAAAAATAAATATCTATATATTATGTAAGTCGACCACTTATTTGCATCGCCCCAGTTCGCTTTCTTTCCATCGAGGCTTGCAAATCCCTCTTCGTTATTCTCGTAATTCGTACTTCAGAAGGTATGTAGTAATCTCCTATCAACATTATGTCTATATTTGATTTGCTTCGGTTCTAAAAGTATGTATAGTCTTCTTTCGGATTCATCGCGATTACATCGTTTCTTAGAGCCACTTTGATGATCTTTTCCTCTCTATGATTCTTCTTCTTACTACCCCAGATTACCGATTTTTCGTTTTGGTCACCTTCGATTATTATTCTGTTTGCTTTCTCTCCCTTTTCTATGTTAACCTCAATTTTGTTTATATATTCTTCTATTTATTTCCATTCCTGTTCGGCGAGAAATAGCAGCTTATAACTTTTGTTCCTTCGAGCATTGCATGAACGATTCCGGTCGAGGAGTACGAGGTGCCATATGTGCAATATTTTCGATTGAAGCCGGTTATCCATATCGCAACGCCACCGTTCTAGTCTTGCAATCAGTATTCTTACATTTTTTGCATGATTTCTTGTGCGATTCGGCATCTGTTCAGATCGATTTGTAGGACTTTCAAATCCATATTCGTTTCTCATTCTATTCTAACAAGGATTATCTGTATACCGGACAATGAAAGCTTCGGTATAGTATCTGGTGTACGGATTCTTTCTTTCTGTCTCGCTGCAGATGGTACATTTCGTTTCGTTCGTAATGCAACCGATTATCAATAAATTTGGGATCCGCATCTTCTGCAGATTCCCTTATTATCTTTGACTTCTTAGCAAGTTTCTGCCGATATGTTCCAGTTTATGACATTTAAAGCATTTCTATATTCTCGGTAGCACTTTGCAGGGACAAGGTGTTAATGCTATTCTGAGTCGTTTGACCTTCTCCAACTCCTTACTGTATTCCTGCCCAAATTCAACTAAAGCGACTCGGTTGCCTCTCCACGTCTGTTTAGCTATCTTAACCATTCTTTCCATTATTTTCAATGTTCGTTTTATATACTCCTTCATTTCTTCTCTAGTCACCTAACGGGTATATGTCCCTTAGTTGGAGCATTATACTGGCACTCGTATATGTTTCTTCGAATTCTCTTCCCTGAGTTCCTTTCGTCTCCTTTATTTTGTTCTCTATACCTGTTTTCTTGTTAAATTCCAGGATTATATCTTCCGCTCTCCATTTTCTTGCGTCATCTTTTCGTATTTCTGTCGTTTCTTCTACTTTTCCTCAGCCCGTTGTTTATCCTCTAATGCGTACTGCTTCTTTAATTGTTTCATTTTTCTCTGTGCCGTTCGCAACTAGTTCGATCAAGTGTTCGATCTCAGTTTTTTTTTTATATGCCTGATGTTTCCCATTAATGTTTTCTAATATGTTATTATCGTCGTCGTATCCTCGCTCATAATATTTATCATTTGAAAGTGAGGACGTTATTCTTATCGGCAGCTTTTCCATTACCCTGCTCTTTCTTTTTGGTTCCCTTACTTCGGCTCCTGATGCTTCTCCTTTCGTGTCTGTGCCTTCCGAGGCTTTCTTTTTCTACTTTATATATGCATTTCGTATACATTTCTATTTTCCCATCCTTTTGTGTCATCGACTGGGGTCTCTGAACCGCCTACCCAACCTTTAATCTTCTGCCAGGACCCAATGGAGCTGATTCCGAATCGCAAGCCAGCATTACCTTTCAGCAGCATATGCACAGCAGCCTCAGTCACTCTGTCGGTGAGGGCTGGGGGGGGGGGGGGGGCTGCAGACCCTTCACCATCCTACTGCCTGCCCTGATGCTGGCGAGGGACTCCCAGGACCACTTAAACCGCGACCAGCATCTACCTTATATTCTAACCGATTCGTAGTCATGCGTTTTCCATTAAGCTTGCTGGAATGAGTGATATTGATTCGTTAGTCTAAAGTATTGTTTTCGTTTTAAGTTTCTCGAACTTCTTATTTTCTCTCACGATATCGTCTATATCGTTGTCGGTACAGTATGGTATATAATCTGTTGTTTGATATTCGTAGGATTTCCTCTTAATAAATGCAATGTTTCCACAGATTTTCTTTTCATTTCTCTTTAGTTACGTTGTTGTTATTTTATGCTCTCTATCCTCCACATTTCCTCTCTGCACCATCCCAGAACCGGCGTTATACGGTTACATCATGATGGTGCCTCAGTCTCGCTAGCCCGAGATCGAGTGTACTCCCTTGCATCCGTTAATTTGTATATGTCACATATTGATGAATATTTCCACTTATCCTTTATATTTGTCGAATTACGTTTTAGTTAGATATATATTGGATACGCGTCGAAATATCTGATTTCCATACGATTTGTTAGTAAAGTTTTATTCTTTTCCGATTGTTCGTTTTCATTTAGCCGAAGGCGCTCCTGTATTCCATGTGGACCCGCTCCGATTGAACCCGCCGATTATTATATTATATTACGTGAATAAACGTTCAATCGGAGCGGATCTCTGCCACTACATAACTGTAGAAGGCTTACTGCATAGCCTCATCCCTGGGAAAGTTGCGAAAGTTGCTTCCGTCCCGAGATGGAAGTGTGGTTATATTAGATTTAGTTAAGTTGCGCTAGGTTATGTTAGGTTGGGTTATGTTTGGGTATGTTCGTAGGTTGCTTAGTTATGTTGGGTTAGATTTAAGAAAGCGTAGGTTTGATTTTTTTATGTTTATGAAAGGTAATGTTAGATTGTGTTAGGTTGGTTTAAATTAAGTTTAGTGGGTGTTATATTAAGTGAAGCCAAGTAAGAGATGGATTACCGACAGATGGCAATGCCATCCGTCGATAGGTCTTGAATTCCCGACTATTGGCAATACCAGCCGTTATTATATCATAAGTTATCGACCGCAGGCTTCACTTACTATTGGTTGCACCAGCTGTATGTGAAAGCATGCGCTATTGGTTGTAGGTAACACCAGTCGTCTATAATTTATGGATTATTGAGCACCAGCAGCACCAGCCGTCGGTCGATTGTGAGTAACCGACCGCCAGCAGCGCCATCCATCGGTAACTTATAAGTTATTCTTAATGGAAACACCCATCCGTAGGCATGTATTGACTCGTTTCGCCATCTCTTCAATCACTGCTGAAACAGAATTGCGAACAGCTTGAGCAGTTTTCACAGAGATCACTCCAGCGGACTGACAACAACGAATGCCACATATGAGTTTTCACAAAATCATTTGTCACACACCTCAGTGCTGAAAAGATTAACGATGCTAGCGCTATTACTTTAACCAGGCATAGAATCCATAGGTGTGAAAAATTATGATCTTATGAATAATATCAATTCTAGAGGAACATTTCTAGTGTTAATATAAAAGTTCTATTTTAGTTGTAGAAATAAAATTCACTAAGATGACACTATACTTATTTTCAGGTCCAAGGTATACTTACCATATTTAAGGAAAGGCACAAATCCTCATATAATAAATATCAGCCCACCACTAAGTATAAAAATTAAACGAATATGATTTCAAACTCGTGTCGATTATATAATATCCAAGTTTGGAATGTTAATGTGTGCTCTTGAAAGGGCCGATAAATATGAAAATGATGGTATTGCTGTGAATGCAGTCTTGTCAAAGACTGCAGTAAATTATTTATATTTCTAATTTCATTGTTAAAAAAAGTAATTCTCCCAATTTAAGATTGCCTTACGCACGCGTTGTTTCAGGTATACAGATGGCTGCGATGGAGAAGTTAGTTTGTTCAGAATCACAAACTTATAGTGGGAAGCTGGAAATAATGGTTGATGCAATGTACACTTTTATTTTGCGAAGTCAGTAAATCTGTTACGAATCAGTCTTTAATTGATGAAGCGATATCAAAAAACTGAAGGAATGTCTGATTTTACTCATTATGCGTGTAATCTAGATGTGAATAATTAAATAAAGGTTTACAATTAATATACGAATGTATAATTTATATTCTAGTAAACAAATCAATTTATTTTCCAGAATATAAATATTATTGATCAGATAAATTGATGCCTGATTCCTTCCTAGAGGAGAATTTGAAACAGATAGATTTGGATAATTATGTATGACAATTTAAAAGAACAAACAAATTGTACAGATAAACCAGAGGAAATGATCATGCAAATATTAGTTGTCATCTAAATTAATTTAAATAGCGAGTTCGTTAACAAAACTGTAAGCTCAAATATTATCTATTGTTCATTATGTTAAAAAAAATTTATTGGTCTTCATACATTACAGCATGTCCTAGATCAGTCTGATTTATTGCCCAAGCAACCATAATTCAGAAGTTAATTAATATCACATTTGAAAAAATTTACAGTATGTAAATTTCGTAAATTTCAAAGGTGACGAAGCTGGTACACGGTTCTTGGATCTTAAAAATGGTAAAAATGTGTGGCATGGAGAGGAGAACCTAGTCAACCACTAGGTACAACATTAACAATGGATTCTCAAAATTTTCTCGCAATGCTTTCTCATGAAAGAAATATATTTTTTGCGTTCAAATTAATTAGAAATAAAAAATAAGTTTGCTAGTAATATAATATTACATATATTTCGGAAAATTAATACTTGCATCGGCAAAGTTGTAATGGAAAAGTTGGAAATTAGCGATGATCTACGAAAAGCAATGAAATAAGAGAAATTAATGGTCAATTTGAAGTCGAAACTTACTTTGAAAAATTGAATATCGTCTTCTTAAAAAAAACCAACAGATTAACTAATTAAGGAAAAGTCATCTCTACCTATAAAAATTTTGTTACTTTTTGTAAAAGTTTAATATGATAATATAAAATATTTTAAATATTAAAAAAAAAGTAAAATATATTTTTATATATTTTTCTACTATATTTTGTAACGTTAAATGATAAAAATTAAACAAATCACGTTTGAAAATATTTAATTATGTATTTAATATTTTATTATATATATATTGATATATACTTTACTCATAGATACTTTACTCATATATACTTTACTCATACATTTATAATAAAATGAACATAGTTATTCATATTAAGTATTTTTTTTAAAACAATGAGCAAAGATATAGTATTTTGTTGTTATAGTTCTAGCTGCTTCACAAGATCCGAAAATGATAAAATAGACCAATGCCAGGAAAAAGTCTAATGTTTTATAATTATTTTATAGTTGAAAGATTATCAAGCTTTATGCCTGGATAGATGCTTATATATAAGTATAACTGCCAAAATGAAATGAGATCGCAAAGTGATATTTACACACCTGCGTACTGCAATCTTGACGTATTTAAATTTCTGATAAAAGCATATAAATGTTTATAATCTAATTATCAATTACAAATGGAATTCTACAATTTATCCATGTAATAGTCCTTTCTTATTGTACGCATTCGTACAAATTCGCGATTAAGTAGCTATGTGTCCACTTCAATTCCGAGTAATGCTCTAAAAAGCATTCAGGATAACGAATGACAAAATAGTGGCGACACCATACCAGCGCTATATTGTCACTTCCGAGGAGTGTCAGTTGATCCGTAACCATCTGTGACCGGATTCGTTAGTTAAAATGTGAGAACCTGTAGCCAGCACGTTCTAGACTAACATAACACGCCGTGTGAATCGCGCAGCGCCAGCACCATCGTGACACACGTGTCATCGCTCAGTTCATGAATCTTCTCAGCAATGACGTTGGGTCACATTTGGTAATGGGGAACCTGTGCTTTCATACAAATTAAAACCGTTAGATGTCATTAGATGTTCAACATACGAGTATTGACAGATATTTTGATAGTTGTTTTCCAATATTTATAGTTATTGAGGGAGTCATATATATTTCTCTCAACCCGTCATAAACTAAAAATATTATTTGTAAGAACAGTATTACTTACAAAATACAAATTCATGCTGTTGCGTCTCTAACTTCGCCTTGTGTAATTTCTTAAATGACATGCTGTCGTCGTATTTAATATAATCCTCAACTGCATAAATTTGTAACGATGAATTGTGGAAAATATATATAAAGTAAATGTATATATTTTTATGATAAAGTAATTAGCGACTTTATGGAAGAAATCGCCATATCGAGCTAGTTTATAGAAAATAATAAAATCGAGTTCTTACATTTCTGTTTCGTGCCGGTGTATCTATTTTGGAATCAAAATAAGTAAATTGCTTGGTTTAGTCATTTTTCATATTTGCTTATAATTTTTGTGCAATCAGTTTTCCCATTAGTAAATGTCAGCCTACGCTACTATCACGCATGTAGCTACGGTAAGCTGATAGTGTCATTGCCACGACCGTGTATCCCGTGTGCTATATCGCGGTGCATTAATAGTGCCGTGATACGCGTGTCGCCACAGCACTGAGAATATGCCGTTGCGAGAACTGAGTAAGGGCATTGTCTTTGCACAGTTCTGCCACGGAATTCGTTCCATCTGTTGTCCTTGGCGTGCCAATCGCTGGTTGTTTGGGATATTGTAGTGCATGAGGCAGACTTGTTTCTTATCATCGTCAAGGAGATGGATTTTCACTCCTCCCTTTTTGAATTTTGTTAATTATTGTTTGGAATTTTTGCCGTTTCTGTATCTCTATGACCGCATTGTGGATTCAACTTATATGTGATCTTTTTGGTCTTCATGTTTTGTTATATGTAACATTATATATGTAATGCACTTTTGTTATGTAATGCTCAAATTTGTAGTCCTCAGATTCTTTTACTCTTTGGTAAAGCAATTTATTCTATTAACATATATTTATTAGGCATAGATGTAAGTAATTAGGCCATGCTATTAAAACGGTATTAAATGTGTTGTTGCAATTATATATTTAATGTCTAAAGGTGTAGATGGAATTAGTGTCCCGAGTTATATGATCCAATCGACATATCGGGTAAGGTTATGAAATATGAAAACATTTTCCTATTCCACAACCCCTTTCCATGTTAAAGGAATGATTAGTTCTGCAAGACGAGAAGCCTGAATTAGTAAGATCTCTACGAACATAAGTAATTTGTAAGTAATACATTTTTTCTGTTTGAAATATTTGCCTTTGCATAGCATAGAATGCATTGATATAAATTCCTGGTTTATTTTATAATTTCGATCCAATTCTATTATAGCTTTTGAGCGGGAATAATATTGATTATACCTGATTTTTACAATAATTGTTTATTAAACAGATTTTATGGACGTAGAAGCATCATTTGAGGGATGTATCGATCTACTTTGCAGTTCTATCAGTTTCTTTTTCTGCTCGCTACTTTCTATTCTCAGTTCCATATACTTATCCTTTATCACCATCATATATGTTGCATAAGATTATAATAACTTTTTTGGCTTTAAATTTTGCGGATATTTCAATTAAATTTACTTTGATTAAAAAAACGGAGATGGAAAAAGAGTGATACGTACCATTTCTTGGAAACGTTGTATCGTAATTTGCATCTGACTGTTTTGAAGGGCACGCACTTTACTTAACATTTCCAGTGATTCGGTCAGCGGAGCAAAAAAATATTCTACTTTCGATATTGTCGGCTCTTGTAATTCTAAGGCAAGTACATTCATCTGCCGATATCATGAACACTGTTTTTTGGCTAAATTACAGAAAACAAAATATATTATAAGGAATATATTGTGACGTGGTGAGGTCACAAGGCTCGCCACCCCCCCCCCCCCTCTGCTTCACTTAGCTTAGTTCGCGGATCACCACCCATGCGAGAAGCGTGACGCGGACCATCGCGATAGCTGTATTTGCGAGAAGCGTGAGGTACGCGATGGTAGAACCTTTACCCCTTCCCCATTTTTCTCCTCTCTCTCTCTCTCTATCTCTCTCTCTCTCTCTCTCTCTCTCTCTCTCTCTATCTATCTATCTTAAGGATTAGACTGGCGAGCTGATGGAAGAAACGACCCAGAAGACGCCCCTTCATCGGATAAGCAGATCGCTGGGTCGCGGAAGGGCTGTGCGCCAAGGTAGTGGGACGGGCTCAACGGTGGAAGAGTCGGAAAGCGAGTAAGAGAAGAAGATCCTAAAATCCAAGGAATATTATCCAAGTCCCTGCGAAGATATGATCGCTGCTATCGTCCATGGAGACACATAGGATGGTTTACGGCTGTGAGAAGAACCTCCCCCCTCCCCCCCCCCCTGAACACACTAAAAGAGAAGTTTAAGATTACAGCGGACCTGCAGGTGAGCCGTGGAAATCGCGGCGCGCGATATGCGCCGCAGTTCAAATGATCAGGAGGACCCCCCCCCCCCCCCCCCCAGAAACACCCGTGGGGCGAGAAGAGAAGATCCCTGAAATCCACCGATCGATGCCCCGAACAATACCGAAGCGTATAGTCTACCCCACCAAGGAGCCCTACGGAGGATCTAGGAGATCCGAGGACCACTAGTGGATTCATTGAGCGAGCGAGTTAGCAAGCGGCGAGCCGGATTTGATAAGCGAGCAGTTTTGAGAACGAGAGAAAGTAAAGGAGAGAGAGAGAGAGAGAGAGAGAGAGAGAGAGAGAGAGAGAGAATCAGAATTCAGGAGCCTGAAAAAGAGAGCGTGAGTCCTTATATGCTAAAGCATTTGCAAATGCTATCCCATTTTTCCTGCCGCATTTCTGATATTGTGTATTGTAGTCGAGATAATATAAAAAGAAGCCGTGATTTCAGTATCCCGCTACCCGAATTTGCGCATTCGGTTAGACGTAGCCGAAAGAAGGAGCATTTCGAAGTTTCGAGGATTGTTCTGCCCCGGGTTTCATCGGGTTGCGTAGTCCATTAGTTTTTGCTACTTCCTGAGTAGCTGGTGCCCAAAAAGTCCTAGCCTCGCAGCTTCGAAATACCCCCTGGTTAGGCAATTATCTTGTTCTTTTACTTTGCGTTGGCGAATCCGCGGAAAGTGTAAGCACGCCGATATTTTGTACATCTACATAACACCGGATTAAAACTGGTATATACCCTTTATTACTGGTATAATTACCTCTTCTTGCGAATTGTAACGGGAACACCGTCACAATATTAAATATCGTAACATTAATTTTAACTCTGTTCATCATTGCTGATATAAAATTGCACAGTACAGAGGGCCCATCCGTTGATGAAAATAGTTTCTTTGTAAGTGTAGGTATGTTGGACATTTGATGGTTACCTTCATTTTTTAAAATGAATTGGTATGTTCATTCTTCCGTAATACGATAGAGCATTTTAAATGCATTTTCACTGTGAATAAACACTGTTCGAAGGGCATTTTAATAGTTTGCAGGATAAGTGAAACATGATAAGATTAGTATTGACAAATCGGTTTGATTACAAAACGTTTGGTTAGACTGTTCTTTGTGTCGTCCGTTTCAAAGTAAGTTCTCAGATTCTCAGTTCTACGTTTAAAGCTGTGTGTTCCATATATCTATTTAAAGTGATGGTCTCTATCAGTTGTGACGCAAACCTATCTACAGTATGTCAGGGAAGCTCGAAGGGATTAATTACCCAAATGCTTTAAGATGTAAAATGTACTTTAATCTAAAGCGATCTATCGTTACAAGGTATCCACTAACGTACAACTTTTAACGGGCTCGCGAACGCAAAAATAATCACCGAAACGGGGGGTATTTCGAAACTGCGAGTCCTTGTTTCTAGGGCGTCAGCTGCACAGAAAGCTGCAAAAAAATAGTCTACATGACCCCAGGAAATCCGGGGCGGAACAACCCTCGAAACTTCGAAATGCTCCTCCTCTCGACTACGCCCAGCCGAGTATACACACTCGGGTCGTGGGATACTGAAGTGACGGCTTCTTTATTTATCGCCTCTACGTGGGTTTATCTAACACGAGCTATGGGAAACTACGTAACACGTCGCGAATGACCGGGGATCGCCACCCGTTTCACGATATAAGATACAATACACAATATGCGATACAAGAAATGCGGCATGAATATGGGACGCTATAGCGAATTAGCTCTCGCCATCGCGTTGCATGGATAAGTAGAATCCACATTCTTTTGAAATGCAGAATCACATAGGCATAATGGTACGCATAGAAGAATACAGCATACATACTACGGAACGCTGAAATTGGTTGCGCCATCGCATTGCATGCAGCATTAGAACTCTATTGCATTGACAAGCGGACCCATTAAAGGGCAATCCTATTGCATGGAATTGTGAACTTCACATTCTAATGAAGTATAATATCAGATAAGCATAGTGCCATGCATAGAGGATACCATCTTACATACTTTCAGACGCTGAAATGAGATATGCCATTGCATTGCATGCAAGACTAGAAATCAACTGCTTCGACGAGCAGACACTATAAAGCGCCATCTAGTTACATAGAATTGTAGAATTCACATTCTTTCAAATCGTAGAAGTAGACAGGCATAACTCCATGCATAGAAGTATACAACTTACTTACACTGGAACACTGGAGTGAGATGAGCCATCGCATTGCATCGAGCACTATAACACCATTGCTTTGATACGTAGAACCATTGTAGTCCAACCCTGTTGCATGGAACTGTAGAATTCACATACTTTTGAAGTGTAGAAGCAAATAAGTATAGCGCGTTGCATTGAATATTACATCTTATCGTGTGGCATTGAAATCAGATACGGCATCACGTTGAATGAAGCATTAGAACCCTATTGCACCGATATGTGGACACCTTGAAACGGTATCCCGTAGCAAGGAAGTTTGGAGTTTACATTCTTTTGAAGTGTTGACGAGATATACATCACGCGTCGCATTGATACTACATCTTATCATGAGATATAGAAATGAGATGCAATGTGGCGTTGTATGAACCATTAGAACTCCATTGCTTCTACCTCCATCGCAACTACCTACTGACGAAGTGTGGGATTTACGTTCTTTCGAAGTCTTGACGAGATTTACATAACCCGTTGCAGTGATATTACATCTTATCATGAGACATAGAAATGAGATGCGGTATCGCGTATTGTGAAGCATTTGAATTCTACTGCTTCAATCCGTATACATTAAGAAACGCTATTCCGTAGCAACGAAGTGTGGCATATTCATTCTTTTGAAGTGTTGACGAGATGTACATAACGCGTTACATTGAATATTACACTTTATCATGAGACATTTTTAAATGAGATGCGATATCGCGTTTTATGAGGAATTAGAACTCTATTGCTTCAATATCTAGGAATTTAGAAACGCTATTCCGTAGCAAGCAAGTGTGGCATCTACTCTCTTTTGAAGTGTAGAACGGATATACATAACGCTATTACGTCGCAAGGAAGTGTGGGATTTACAAACTTTTGAAGTGTTGACGAGATATACGCATCACGTTGCATTGACATTACATCTTATCATGAGGCATAGGATGGAGATACTATATCGCGCTTTATAAAGAGTTAGAACTGTATTGCTTCGATACATACACATCTAAATCCGCAGTTCCGTAGCAAGCAAGGGCGACATTTACATTATTTTTAGGTGTAAACGAGATATACATAACGCGTTGCACTGAATGTTACATGTTATCGTGACACATAGGAATGTGATGCGATATCTCATTTCTATGTCTCGTCAAAACTTCAAGAGAATGCAGATCCCACACATCCTTGCAACGGCATTGCGTTTCTAGATGTCTACGTTTCGAAGCAATAGAGATATAAAGCTTCATAAAACGCGATATCGCATCTCATTTTTATGTTTCATGATAAGATATAATATTCATTGTGATGTGTCGTGTATACCTCGCATACACTACAAATGAATGTAAATGCGACACTTCCTTGCTAAGAAATAGCGATGGCAGATGTCTACGTATCGAAGCAATAGAGTTCTAATGCTTCTTAAAACGAGATATCGCTCCTCATTTCTATGTTTCATGATAAGATATAATATTCATTGTGGAGTGTTATGTATACCTCGTATTCACTTCAAAGGAATGTAAATGCGACACTTCCTTGCAAGGAAATAGCGTCTGCAGATGTCTATGTATCCTAGCAATAGAGTTCTAATGCTTCTTAAAACGCGATATCGCATCTCATTTCTATGTCTCACTTCGCAATGAACATTATATCTTATCATGAAACATAGAACTGAAATGTGATATCGCGTTAAAAGAAGCATTATAACTGTATTGCTTCGATACGTAGACTTCTGGAAACGCATTTCCTAGCAAGAACGTGTGGCATTTACATTCTTTAGAAGTGCATACGAGGTATACATAAGACTTCGCAAAAAATATTATGTCGTATCACGAAACATAGAAATGAGATGCGATATCGCGCATTGAGAAGCACTAGAACTCTATTCCTTCGACAGGTGGATGTCTGGAAACGCTATTTCCTAGCAAGGATGTGTGGCATTTATATTCTTTTCATGTGTAGACAAGATATACAAAACCCTTCGCTTTGAATATTATATCTTATCATGAAACACAGGAATGAGATGCGATATTGCGTTTTAAGATGCATTAGAATTCTATTCCTTCGATACGTAGACATATGGAAACGCATCTCCTAGCAAGGAAGTGTGGCAATTACATTCTTTTGAAAGGAATAAGAGGTACACATGACACTTCGCAATGAAAATTATATCTCATCATAAAACATAGAATTTAGATGCGATATCTCATTAGAAGAAGCATTAGAACTCTATTGCTTCGATACGTAGACATTTGCCACCGCTATTTCCTATCAAGGAAGTGTCGCATTTACATTCTTTTGTAGTGAATACGAGGTATACATGACACTTCGCAATGAATATAATATCTTATCATGAAACATAGAAAGGAGATGCGACATCTCGTCTTAAAATGCACCAGAAATCTATTGTTTTGATACGTAGACATCTGGAAACGCTATTTCATAGCAAGGAAGAGTCGCATTTACATTCTTTTCATTTGAATACGAGGTATACATGACACTTCGCAATGAATATTATATCTTATCATGAAACATAGAAATGAGATGCGGTATCGCGTTGCAAAAAGCATTAGAACTCTATTGCTCCGGAACATAGGCGTCTGGAAACGTTATTTCCTAGAAACGAAGTGTCGCATTTACATTCATTTGAAGTGTATGCGAGGTATACATGCCACTTCGCAATGAATATTATATCTTATCATGAAACATAGAATTGAGATGCGATATTGCGTTTTGATAAGCATTAGATCTGCAATGCTACGATAGGCAGACATCTGCAAGCTCTATTTCCTAGCAAGGAAGTGCCGCATTTACATTCATTTGAATTGTACGCGAGGTATACATGACACATCGCAATGAATATTATATCTTATCGTGAAACATAGAAATGAGATGCGGTGTCTCGTTTTAAGAAGCATTGGAACTCCATTGCTTCGATACGTAGACATCTGCAATGGCTATTTCCTGGCAAGGATGTGTCGCATTTACATTCATTTAAAGTGTATGCAAGGTATACATGACACTTAGCAATGTATATTATATCTTATCATGAAACATAGAAATGAGATGCGATAACTCGTTTTAAGAAGCATTAGAACACTATTGCTTCGATACGTAGATATCTGCAAACGCTATTTCCTAGCAAGGAAGTGTCGCATTTACATTCATTTGAAGTGTATGCGAGGTACAAGTGACACATCGCAATGAATATTATATCTTATCATGTAACACAGTAATGAGGTGCGCTATCGCGTTTTAAGAAACATTAGAACTCTATTGCTACGATACGTAGACATCTGCAAACCCTATTTCCTAGCAAGGAAGTGTCGCACTTACATTCTTTAGGAGTGAATACGAGGTATACATGACACTTCGCAATGAATAATATACCTTATCACGAAACATAGAAATGAAATGCGACATCTCGTTTTAAGAAGCATTAGAACACTATTGCTACATTACGTAGACATCTGCAAACGCTATTTCCTAGCAAGGAAGTGTCGCATTTACATTCTTCAGGAGCGAGTACGAGGTATACATGACACTTCGCAATGAATATTATATCTTATCTTGAAACATACAAATGAGATGCGATATCGCGTCTTAAGAAGTATTAGTACTCTATTGTTAGGATACGTAGACATCTGCAAACCCTATTTCTTAGCAAGGAAGTGGCGCATTTACATTATTTTGAAGCGAATAGGAAGTATACATGACACTTCGCAATGAATATTATATCTTATCATGAAACAAAAAAATGAGATGCGATATCACGTTTTAAGAACCATTAGAACTCTATTGCTACGATATGCAGATATCTGCAAACACTATTTCGTAGCTAGGAAGTGGCGCATTTACATTCTTTTATAGTGAATACGATGTATACATGACACTTCGTAATGAATATTGTATCTTATCATGAAACATAGAAGCGAGATGCAAAATTTCGTTTTAAGAGGCATCTGAACTCCATTGCTTCGATACGTAGACATCTGCAAACGCTATTTCCTAGCAAGGAAGTGTCGCATTTACATTCTTCAGGAGTGAATACGAGGTATGCATGAAACTTCGCAATGAATATTATATCTTATCTTGAAACATACAAATGAGATGCGATATCGCGTCTTAAGAAGTATTAGTACTCTATTGTTAGGATACGTAGACATCTGCAAACCCTATTTCTTAGCAAGGAAGTGGCGCATTTACATTATTTTGAAGCGAATAGGAAGTATACATGACACTTCGCAATGAATATTATATCTTATCATGAAACATAGAAATGAGATGCGATATCGCGTTTTAAGAACCATTAGAACTCTATTGCTACGATACGTAGACATCTGCAAGCACTATTTCCTAGCAAGGAAGTGGCGCATTGACATTATTTTGAAACGAATACGAGGTGTACATGACACTTCGCAATGAATATTGTATCTTGTCATGAAACATAGAAGCGAGATGCAACATTTCGTTTTAAGAAGCATTTGAACTCCATTGCTTCGATACGTAGACATCTGCAAACGCTATTTCCTAGCAAGGAAGTGTCGCATTTACATTCTTCAGGAGTGAATACGAGGTATGCATGAAACTTCGCAATGAATATTATATCTTATCTTGAAACATACAAATGAGATGCGATATCGCGTCTTAAGAAGCATTAGTACTCTATTGTTAGGATACGTAGACATCTGCAAACCCTATTTCTTAGCAAGGAAGTGGCGCATTTACATTATTTTGAAGCGAATAGGAAGTATACATGACACTTCGCAATGAATATTATATCTTATCATGAAACAGAAATGAGATGCGATATGGCGATTTATGAAGCACTAGATGTCTATTGCTTCGATACGTAGGCATCTGCAAACGCTACTTCCTAGCAAGGAAGTGTCGCATTTACATTCTTTTGAAGTGAATACGAGGTATACATAACACTCCACAATGAATATTATATACTATCATGAAACATAGTAATGAGTAGCGATATCGCGTCTTGAGAAGCATTAGAACTCTAATGCTACGATACGTAGACATTTGCAAACACTATTTCCCGGCAAGGTAGTCTCGCGTATACATTCTTTTGTAGTGAATACGAGGAATACATGACACTTCGCAATGAATATTATATCTTATCATAAAACATAGAAGTGAGATGCGACATCTCATTTCAAGAAGCACCAGAAATCTATCGTTTTGATACGTAGGCATCAGGATACTCTATTTCCTAGCATGAAAGTGTCGCACTTACATTCTTTTGTAGTGAATACGAGGTATACATGACACTTCGCAACGAATATTATATCTCATCTTGAAACATAGAAATGAGATGCGATATCGCTTTCTAGGAAGCATTAGAACTCTATTGCTACGATACGTAGACATCTGCAAACGCTATTTCCTAGCAAGGAAGTGTCGCATTTACATTATTTTGAAGCGAATAGGAAGTATACATGACACTTCGCAATGAATATTATATCTTATCTTGAAACATAGAAATGAGATGCGATATCGCATTTTAAGAAGCATTAGAACTCTATTGCTACGATACGTAGACATCTGCAAACGCTATTTCCTAGCAAGGAAGTGTCGCACTTACATTCTTTAGGAGTGAATACGAGGTATACATGACACTTGGCAATGAATATTATACCTTATCACGAAACATAGAAATGAAATGCGACATCTCGTTTTAAGAAGCATTAGAACACTATTGCCACATTACGTAGACATCTGCAAACGCTATTTCCTAGCAAGGAAGTGTCGCATTTACATTCTTCAGGAGCGAATACGATGTATACATGACACTTCGCAATGAATATTATATCTTATCTTGAAACATACATATGAGATGCGATATCGCGTCCTAAGAAGCATTAGTGCTCTATTGGTAGGATACGTAGACATCTGCAAACCCTATTTCCTAGCAAGGAAGTGGCGCATTTACATTATTTTGAAGCGAATAGGAAGTATACATGACACTTCGAAATGAATATTATATCTTATCATGAAACATAGAAATGAGATGCGATATCGCGTTTTAAGAACCATTAGAACTCTATTGCTACAATATGCAGATATCTGCAAACACTATTTCCTAGCTAGGAAGTGGCGCATTTACATTCTTTTATAGTGAATACGATGTATACATGACACCTCGCAATGAATATTGTATCTTATCATGAAACATAGAAGGGAGATGCAACATTTCGTTTTAAGAAGCATTTGAACTCCATTGCTTCGATACGTAGACATCTGCAAACGCTATTTCCTAGCAAGGAAGTGTCGCATTTACATTCTTCAGGAGTGAATACGAGGTATGCATGAAACTTCGCAATGAATATTATATCTTATCTTGAAACATACAAATGAGATGCGATATCGCGTCTTAAGAAGCATTAGTACTCTATTGTTAGGATACGTAGACATCTGCAAACCCTATTTCTTAGCAAGGAAGTGGCGCATTTACATTATTTTGAAGCGAATAGGAAGTATACATGACACTTCGCAATGAATACTATATCTTATCATGAAACATAGAAATGAGATGCGATATCGCGTTTTAAGAACCATTAGAACTCTATTGCTACGATACGTAGACATCTGCAAACACTATTTCCTAGCAAAGAAGTGTCGCATTTACATTCATTTGAAGTTTAGGCGAGGTATACATGACACTTCGCATTGAATATTATATCTTATCTTGAAACATAGAAATGAGATGCAATATCGCTTTTTAGGATGCATTAGAACTCTATTGCTTCGATACGTAGACATCTGCAAACGCTACTTCCTAGCAAGGAAGTGTCGCATTTACATTCTTCTGAAAGGAATACGAGGTATGCATGACACTTCGCAATGAATATTATACCTTATCAGGAAACGTAGATATGAAATGCGATATGACGATTTAAGGAGCATTAGAACTCTATTGCTTCGATACGAAGACATCTGCGAACGCTATTTCCTAGCAAGGAAGTGTCGCATTTACATTCTTTTGATGTGAATACGAGGTATAATTAACACTGTACAATGAGTATTATATCTTATCATGAAACATAGAAATGAGATGCGATATGGCGATTTATGAAGCACTAGATGTCTATTGCTTCGATACGCAGACATCTGAAAACGCTATTCCCTAGCAAGGAAGTGTTGCATTTACATTCTTTTGAAGTGAATACGAGGTATACATAACACTCCACAATGAATATTATATATTATCCTGAATCATAGTATTGAGCAGCGATATCGCGTTTTAAGAAGCATTAGAACTCTAATGCTACGATACGTAGACATCTGCAACCGCTATTTCCCGGAAAGGAAGTGTCGCGTTTACATTCTTTTGAAGTGAATGCGAGGTATACATAACTCTCCACAGTGAATATTATATCTTATCATGAAACGTAGATGTGAGATGCGATATGACGATTTAAGAAGCATTAGAAAACTATTGCTACGATACGTAGACATCTGCAACCGCTATTTCCCGGAAAGGAAGTGTCGCGTTTACATTCCTTTGAAGTGAATGCGAGGTATACATAACTCTCCACAGTGAATATTATATCTTATCATAAAACGTAGATGTGAGATGCGATATGACGATTTAAGAAGCATTAGAAAACTATTGCTTCGATACGTAGACATCTGCAAACGCTATTTCCAAGCAAGGAAGTGTCGCATTTACATTCTTTTGAAGTGAATACGAGGTATACATCACACTGCACATTGAATATTAAATCGTATCATGAAACACAGAAATGAGATGCGATATCGCGTTTTAAGAAGCATTACAACTCTATTGCTTCGATACGTTGTGACGGGTTTTCCCGTTACAATCCGCACGAAAGGGGTATATAGAACCATTAATAAAGGGGTATACAGAAGTTTAATCCGGGGTTATCTCGGGGTACAGTACATCCTCGTGTTGCGACGGTCCGCGGTTTCGCCAACGCCAAGTACAGAACAATGAATTTCCTATCCAGCGAGTATTTCGAAGCTGCGAGGCTGGGACTTTTTGGGCGCCAGCTACTCAAGAAGTAGCAAAAACTATTAGACCACGCAACCCGCGGAAACCCGGTACAAGATAACCCTCGAAATTTCGAAATACTTCTTCGCTCGTCTACTTCTAGCCGATTGCGCAAATTAGGGTTGCGGGATATTGAACTCACGGCTTCTTTCTACATTGCCTCGACGCGGGATTACTAAATGTTATACGACACGCCGCGAGTGACCGGGGATCACCGCTCGTTATACGATACAAAATACATTACGCGGTATCAGAAATGCGGCAGGAAAAGTGGGACGCTTTAGCGTATAAGGACTCACGCTCTCGTTTCCAACAGTTCTGGATCTCGCTCTGTCTTTCTCTCTTTTCCTCTCTCTCTCCTCCAAATCGCTCCGTACAATCGCTTGCTAGGTTGCTCGCTAAGTATAGTCTTCACGCTCGCTAGTTCGCTTGCTAAGTCGTCGCTAAGTCGTTGCTAAGTCGTCGCTAAGCTAAGTGTCCGTTTTCACGCTGGCTAGGTCGCTATATAGGTTTGCAGGTGTTCTTCGGATCTCCTAGATCCTCCTTAGGGTTCCTAGGTGGGGTAAGGCTATACGCTTCGGTATTGTTCGGGGTATCGATCAGTGGATTTCGGCGATCTTCCATGATTGCACCCTCTGGTGCGTATAGAGGGTGTCCTCTGGATTATTTGAACTGCGGCGCGTGTCGCGTGCCACGCTTTCCACGGCTCACCTGCAGGTCCGCTGCACATCTTGAATTTTCCTCTCCATGGGCTATGGCAGCGGTCATATCGTTGCAGGACCTTGGATCGTATTCCTCGGGATTCAGGGTTTCTTCTTGCTCACTTCTCGACTCCTCCACCGTTGAGCCCGACACGCTACCTCGGCGCACAGCCCTTCCGCAAACCTGTGGTCTTCTTATCCGCCAAAGGGGCGCATTCTGGGTCGCTTCTTCCATCAGCTCGCCAGTCTAATCCGTAAAATAGAGAGAGAGAAAAGAAGGGGCGAAAAGGGGTGGAAATGTTCTACAATCGCGTACTTCATGCTCCTCGCATAAACAGATATCGCAATGGTCCATGTCGCGCTTCTCGCATGGGTGGTGATCAGCAAGCTAGTCTAACCGAAGCAGGACGGGGGGGTTGAGCGAGCCTTGTGACGTCACCACGTCACAACGTAGACATCTGGAAACGCTATTTCCTAGCAAGGAGGTGTGGTATTGACATTCTTTTGAAGTGTAGACTAGGTATACAAAACACTTCGCAATGAATATTATATTTTATTATGAAACATAGAACTGAGATGCGATATCGCGATTCATAAAGAACTAGAACTCTACTACTTCGATACGTAGACATCTAGAAATGCTATTCTATCGCAAGGAACTGTGGCACTTACATTCTTTTCAAATTTCGACCAGATATACATATCGCGTTCGATTGATATTACATTTTATCATGAAACTAATATATGAGATACTATATCGCGTTTCATGAAGAATTAGAACTGTACTGCTTCGATATGTACACATAGAAACACGATTCCGTTGCAAGGTAGTGTTGCATTTTCATTCCTTTGAAGTGTAGTTGAGGTATACAGAACGCGTTGCACTCAATATTACATCTTATCTTGAGACATATAACTGAGATGGGATATCGCCTTTTATGAAGTTTTGGAACTCCATTGCTTCGGTATGTAGACATCTCGCAACGTTATTCCGCAACAAGGATGTGTGGGCGTTACATTATTTTGGAGAGATGATGAGATAAACATAAGACGCGTATAATCATCGGATTGCGTGGCGCGCGAGTGGCGGGGCGCCAGACTGAGGCGGACGATCGGCCCGCGGAGTGAGTTGGACGGTCGTGGTGAGCCGTGCGCGTTCGACGTGAGCCACGAGCGTCTGGCGCTCGCTCGGGCGCTTTACTTATTTCCTATTTCGGTTGGGTATGCTCTTAAAGTTAGGACTACGCATGTGATTCCTTATACTAGCTCGTGTGTGCTGTGCCATGTATGTACATCGAGTGCAGTGTGCTTAAATTCGAAGATTTGCTTAATATTAATTATAACAGCATGTAATGTACAGATGCGGGTGCGTAACGACGAGCGACTCTTCATAGTATGTCCAATGGTCCTCGTGCGGAGATTGTGGCTCGCTCGTGCTCCAGCTGTCTGGCAGGTACGCATCCTGACGCGATCGTGTGGTCCAACTCCACTGGTGTGAGGATGGCTGCTTTAGCTCGGCGATCGGTCTGTGTTACCGTGTGTCGGTATGCTCGTCTCTGCAATGGCGGCCGGCGGTGTGTACCTATTTGCCGGGAGGTGTAGGAGGTACCGTAAGGTTCGGCAGGCGTCACAGCAATATCAATGCAACGCATTATGTATATCTTGTCAACACGGGTTCCAGAACCTGGGTGTCCAGGAAATACCCATCCCCACCTTCTCGTGGTGGAACCTCGACGTCGGGCTTGCCCGGCGGCTAACGGGGTTCTGGTGTTATTGAATAATACTGCGACTCCGGGGTTTGGTACATTATTAATTTGCCCGAGCTAGTTCGAGCCACGTTCATAGAGTAAAATTGAATAAGACTGTGGATATCAGTCTGGATCATCAATAAATTTAGCCAAACTAATCCATCTTAATTCAGAAAGGATCGGAGTGAGCGTGTCCGCGTACACGTAGTGAGTTCACCTCCCCGAGGTTATCCGTCAGTACTGCGAAGGTTGGGATTCGTCCCCTCCAACGGAGTAGCTGAAGGACTCACCAGTGGGAAAGGTGCCGCGGCACATCTGAATTTTTCCATCGCCCGTTTTAGTGAGGTGGTTGTAACAGAAAGGTAGATGGTAGATTCCGTTTGCGTATACCCGTCCGGGTGAGAAAGGACGCCCGATCACCGTCCTGGTGCAGGGCAGACAATATCATGTCAACACTCCAAAAGAATGTAAAGCCCACACTTCCTTGCTACGGAACAGCGTTTCTGAATGTCTACGTATAGAAGCAATAGAGTATTAATCTTTCATATAACGCGATAGCGCATCTCAATTCTATGCCTCAAGATAAGATGTAATACTCAATGCAACGCGATATGTACATCTCGTCTACACTTCAAAGGAATGTAAATGCAACACTTCGATGCTACGAAACAGCGTTTCTATATGTCTACGTATCGTAACAATAGAGTTCTAATTCTTCATAAAACGCGATATCGCATTCCATTACTATGTGTCACGATGAGAAGTAATATTCAATGCAACGCGTTATGTATGTCTCATCTACACCTCAAAAGAATGTAAACGCCACACTTCGTTGCTACAGAACAACGCTCCTTGGTGTCTACTTATCGAAGCAATAGAACTCTAAAAATTCATAAAACGTGATATCGCATCAAATTCTCGATGCAACGCGTTATGTGTCCCTCGTCTACTCTTCAAAGGAATGTAAATGCCAGACTTCCTTACAACGTTATAGCGTTTCCAGATGTCCACGTATCGAAGCAATAGTGTTCTCATTCTTCATAAAACGCGATATCGCATCTCATTTCTATGTTTCACGATGAGATGTAACTCAATTCAACCTGTTATGTATATCTCGTTAACACTTCAAGAGAGTGTAAATCCCACACTTCCTTCCGATGCAATGGCGTTTCTAGATGTCTACGTATCG
This sequence comes from Xylocopa sonorina, assembly GCF_050948175.1. Taxonomy (NCBI): domain Eukaryota; kingdom Metazoa; phylum Arthropoda; class Insecta; order Hymenoptera; family Apidae; genus Xylocopa; species Xylocopa sonorina. The sequence goes on from NC_135205.1 coordinate 724,214, forward strand.
AAGCAATAGAGTTCTAATGCATCATAAAACGTGATATCGCATCTTAATCCTATGTACCGTGATATGATAAATATTCAATACAACGCGTTGTGTATATCTCGTCTACACTTCGGAAGAATCTAAGTGCCTCACATCCTTGCTTCGATATAGCGTTTATAGATATCTTCGTATCGAAGAAATATAGATCCAATTCATCGCAAAACGCGATATCGCATCATATTTCAATGTACCATGATAAGATGTAATATTCAATGTAACCAGTTATGTTTGTCGGCCCTACATTTCAAAAGTTTGTAATTCTACCCTTCCTTGTAAAGGGATAGCGTTTCTTGATTTCTACGTGATGAAGGAATGGAGATGTTAGACTGCATTCAACACGATGTCGTATTTCATTTCTGTTATATGATAAGATCTAATATTCATTGCAAGTCGTTATGGTTATCTGCTTCTAAACTTCAAATGAATGTGAATCGTGAACTGTCTTGTAACGGGATAGCTTCTCAAGATCTCTACGTCTCGAAACAATAGAGCTCTAGTACACCATTCTAGAAATGTCGCATCTCATTTCAATGTTTCATGATAAGATGTAGTATTCAATGCAACACGTTATTTTTATCTACCTCTAACACCGATAGAAGGTGAATCCTACACTTCCTTGCTGAGGGATAGCGTTCGTAGATGTCTACTTATCGAAGCATTTGATTTCTAATGCTTCATGCATCGCGATATTGCATTCCATTTCACGAGCTGAGAGTTATTAAGTAGGTTGTAATGTTCTATGCATCGCGTTAAGCTTATCCGCTTCTCCTCTTCTGATGAATTTGAATCTCACACTTCCTTGCAAGCGGATAGGGTTTCTAGATTTCTAAGTATCGAAGCATTTAATTTCTAATGTTTGCATCGCGATATCGCATTTCATTTCAACAGTTCAAAATAAATAAGTATGTTGTAATGCTCGTTGTATCGGACTATGCTTATCTGCTTCTACATTTCTAAAGAATCTGAATACTACAGTTCCATGCAACGGGATTGCGCTTCATTGTGTCTGCGTGTAAAGGCAATGGGCCTCTAATGCTTGATGGATTGCGATGGTGTACTACACTTTAAAGTTTAATCTTCTATGCATGGCAGTATGCGTATCTGCTTCTACATTTCTACAGAATGTAATGAATGTAATGAATTTCAACGTTTCGAAGAAAGTAAGGTAGAATCTTCTATGTATAGCACTATCCTTATTTGCTGGAGCTCTTGAAAAGAATGTAAATTATACAGTTCCGTGCAACAGGATGGTGGTTTAAAGTGTCTGTGTGTCAAAGCAATGGTGTTCTATTTGTCCATGCAATGCGATAGTGCAAATCATTTCAACGATTCAAAGTAAGTTAGCTGTAACTTCGTACGGTTTGCATTTTGTTGATCTGTTTCTACACATCAAAGGTATGCGAATTCTACAGATAAATGCATTGGGATGGCGTTTCATAGTGTCTACGTATATAAGCAATAAAGTTCTAATGCTATATGCTGTGTGGTGGACTGTCTCATTTCAACGTTCGAAAGCAAGAATGTTGTAATGTTCTATGTATCGCATTATCTTTACCTACCTCTGCACTTCAAACGAATGGAAATTCGACTGTTGCTTGCACCGGGCTGGGGATTCATATTGTCTGCTTGTCAAAGCTGTAGTGATCTAATGCTCCACGCAATGCGATGGCACATCTAATTTCTACATTTGGCACGTTAACGCCGGCGTGCATCACAGGTGAGTCACACGTGTCTGTTGCGTGAGGCAGTGTGCATTTCCGGTGAGTCACACGCGTCTATTTCGTAGGCCGGCATGCATCACGATGGGTCGAACTTATATTTCACAAAGTAGATAGTACTAAATAGGATTATTTTTCAATTCTCAGCATTATAAACTAACATTCTATATTTAAAACATAACAAACCAATATTATAAACCTAACTTAATTATTCAATTTTTTTATGTAATTTTTCAAAACATGTTGGGTAGAGTTCCGGTTGGCCCTTACATCAGTTACAATAGATTTTTACGTTTATCGCATTATTCGCCGCATACTGTCTACCATGTATTCTAGATATACGTTTATAACATTCTTTACATCGCTGTCTAGTTTTTCTCGCGCGTCCTTGGAACGACCGCAGAAAATGTGTACGTTTCTTGGGCACTGCTTCAGTTTCAGATGACGTTTGTTCACCGTGATGATCCACTGTACTGAGGAGATAATTAATAATTTTTTCGCGGAAGTTTAATATTTTCATTCCTTTGGTACTCCATTTTCTATGTATATAACAGACATTGACGAGAGAAGTCCCGCATACTAATTCGATAACTATTTTTCTGTACCACTTTACTGTTCTGCGTAATCAACTGTGATAAAAAGACATCTGGTCGGATGGTCAAACCCTTTATTAGCATTGTTATAAAGGAACACTGTGTCCGGTTTTAACTTATTATTACTATCCTGGACAATAACACACCTGTGGTTTTCAGAAGTGGCTAGCATGCATACCAGCCTCTTATCCGTCCACTTTAAAAATTTAAAGCCACTCCGATTTTGAAAATACATAAAGCTACCCCGTTGCAGTACCCGTTTTGCCTGCAGCGGAAGAAATTCTGTATTAACTTTTACTGTACTATAAATAAATGTTACTTTTTGCAGAAGTTTCTCGGCCAAAGGGACACAAGTATATGAACTATTTGCCTATAATATGCGGCTTTCAAATAATAATTCACCCTCCAACGTCATAACTACAGCATGCGCATGTGCTTTCGCTATTCTGGTTGCATTATTTCTGGCGTAAATAAGAATATTATGTGTGTATCCTTCCGGAAGGCACAGTTTACAAAGTTTTATACCATACCTATGCCGCTTTCGTGGGATATACTGAAAAAAACTGTGGCGTTCTCGCCATGGAACCATGATTTCGTCGATTACAATATTCTTACCGGGCTTAACATGTTGAGTGCTACGTCAGTCCCCAGGGACTGACAGTGAACTTTCCGTTCAGGCGGCGTCAGTCCCCAGGGACAGACAATCGACTTTTCGTTTGGACAACGTGGATTCTAGGGACTGACAGCGAACTTCTTGTTTGGTCGACATCGGTGCATCAGACCGGCATTGTAAAGGGTTAAATTAAAAATGAAAATTAAAAAATTTATGCTAATATTTAATGAAGTTTATTAAAACATTTTAAACAAAGATGTGGCTGAGATTTGCACATTTTACAGTATGTAATAACTTTCTTTGTCATTTTCCTCGCTAACTGGCGTCCGAACATTTTTGTGTTTGTGCAGTAACATTCAACACAATATTTTCGTACTTCATGCGCCTTTCCTTCCTCCTTATGAAATATGTGAATTCGTCTACTTGTGTTGGCCCTAATTGAGGTTTCCTCGTGAGAATGACGTGTGAGAGCATTTACCAAATGTTTTCGGAATGTTGTAATTGACATCTTTCTTCCTGTTACATTTTGGAACATACGTAACGCATTCACGACGACAATATTCAAAAGAAGGTTGAATGCCAGTTTTCTATACCATTTTAGTGATCTTCTTAGTGAACTGCTGTAAGCACCCATTTGATCAGACAGAACAATCGCTGTTTTACCTTTATTATAATCAATAATAATTTTAGGTTTGCAGGATACCCCTGTTCTTGTTATTACGGATTTCATTTCGTCAGAATGCTTGATCGAAAGAACTAAAACATCCCTCTTGTGCTTTCATTTCATTGGCCTCTTCGAGTTGGTCGAAGAGTACCAACCAAATGCGTATTTATTGTTATAAGTTTGTTTGCTAAATCCACACTCGTATAATAATTATCTATGTATAAAGTATGGCCTTCGTGAAACATATTTTCACACAAATTCATGACAACATTTGTTGTATTTTCTTTATCCAATGATTTGCCGATGTAAATGCAAAGATTATCACAGCACAATTTAAGTATTTTTATCCCATATCTATGCTTTTTTTGTTTCATGTACTGTCTAAGTATGATCCGCCCACGGAATGGTATTACCATCTTGTCGATCCATAACATTTCAACGGGATCATAATAGTTTTTAAAATTTATATATAATTCTTTCATTAAAAATTCACATTTATTAAAAATGCAACATTCTCAACAGAATTTGAAATCTGTCTCTATTCATAATTTTCCACGGGAATGTTTGAATACGCAATGGATCAATACAGATACAAAGATGGAAGCTTTATGAATCCCATCCACAGAACCACTCCAAAAAACCTTTTATTTCGTCCTTATCTGTTGGCACTCACTTTTCAACACGTTTGGAAGCGATTGTTCTTTGTGTCGCATAAATATTTGTTTGTTTGCTTATATGTTGAAATAATTTATCCGTCACACAAAGGATGTAAAAATCTTCCATTGTGCTACAATTTTGCATTTCCTCATGAGCGAGTTTGGCACCATGGGGACTTGAGAAAGGTATAATGTTTGGCTGGTTGCCTCGCGGATCAAACCAATCATTTAAATCACTTGTTTCAGTATTTCTTAGTGAAATACTAGATGAATTGTTACTATCTGAAGATGGTGGTGGTATTATACGCCGACATTTGCGTGGTACAAATAGCTCTCTCGACGAGTCACTATCTGTTCGTCCTCTCAACATTTTTAGCTGATGGATACCAAAACTTTTTCAAAATAGTCACTATAAAACTGAATTCTCTCTGCTGCAATAGGTCTTTATACTCCCGTGGCTTTTTTCAGAATGACACTCGCCTTGTATTTGCTCTTTCGTCTCTCTGGCATTCCCATCCCATTATTTTATATTTATACATTGTATGCAAATGCATTGCTTGTATCATTTCGACAGTCCGAACGAAACGGATACAGTGTATTAAAATTATCGTTTGTTTATACCCATTAGTCAAGCATTTGGCATCAAGTACTCCCGCGCTGCCGCCTGAGCGAGAAGTGCAACAAGATCGGCGTTGCACTCAACGTGTTAATAGTATTTTCGAAAGTGTAAGGATTTGCGGTAACAAAATTCTAAGTTTATACAAACGATCCTCAGTCCTAGCCGTGGAAATAATGGTGAAATGAAAAGTATCGATATAAACCGATTGCGCTTCACCGCGTTTTTTATTCGATCGTTTGTATACATTTCCTTTTAAAACCAATATAATCTAATTTCAGGAAGAGGCGCTACAATCAATATAAGCAGGACACCAATAAAAATGTTCAGTTCGTTCTCTGTCAGAGGCTTCCTGGCCACTTGGTGTTTAAAGGAAAAAAATTTCAAAGTATATAAGTAGATAAGCATAGTGCTATACATGGCATTGCATGGAACTTGTGACGGGTTTTCCCGTTACAATCCGCAAGAAGGGGGGGAGATCGAAACAATAATAAAGGGGTATACGGACGTTTAATCCGGAGTACAGAATATCGGGGTACAAAATATCCACGTGGTATGATCGTCGATGAATTCGCCAACGCCAAATACAAAACAGAGAATTTTCTATCCAGTGAGTATTTCGTAACTGCGAGGCGGGAACTTTTTGGGCGCCAGCTACTCAAGGAGTAGCGAAAACTATTAGACCACGCAACCCGGGGAAATCCGGTGCGAGATAACCCTCGAAATCTCGAAATACTCTATAGCTCGACTACTCCTAGCCGAGTGCGCAAATTAGGGTCGCGGGATACTGAACTCACGGCTTCTTTCTAGATTGCCTCGACGCGGTATTACAAAAGGGTATCTGACACGCCGCGAATGACCGGGGATCACCACCCGTTATACAATACAAAATTACAATACGCAATATCGCAAATGCGGCAGGGAACAAAATGGGACGCTTTAGCGTATAAGGACTCACGTTCTCGCTTCCAGCAAGTCTGGATCTCGTTCAGTCCGTCTATCTCTCTCTCTCTCTCTCTCTCTCTCTCTCTCTCTCTCTCTCTCTCTCTCTCTCCTCCGAATCGCTCCGTATGATCGCTTGCTCGCTGAGTAGTCGCTAAGTAGTCGCTAAGAAGTAGAGGCGAAGAAGAGGATGTCTTCCTGCTGGCTAGCTCTTATATAGGTTTGCTGGGGGTCCTCGGATCCCCTTGGATCCTTCCTAGGGTTCCTTGGTGGGGTAGGGCTATGCGCGTGGGGATTGTTCGGGGCATCGATCGGTGGATTTCGGCGATCTTCCCTGATCGCCCCCTCTGGTGTGTCCAGCGGGGGTCCTCTGGATTATTTGAACTGCGGCGCGTGTCGCGCGCCGCGCTTCCTCGGCTCACCTGCAGCTCCGCTGCTCATCTTGAATTTCCCTCTCCATGGGCTCAGGGGAGGGATGGAGGTCCTTCTCACACCCGAGGTCCTTCCTGTCCATCTCCATGGACTATGGCAGCGGTCTTATTATTGTAGGGCTCTGGATCTTATCCTTCGGGCTTCAGGGTTTCTTCTGGTTCGCTTCCCGACTCCTCCACCGTCGAGCCCGTCACGCTACCTCGGCGCATAGCCCGTCCGCGGTCCTGCGGTCTTCGTATCCGCCGAAGGGGGCGTCTTCTGGGTTGTTTCTTCTTTAGCTAGCCAGTCTTATTCGTAGAACGGAGAGAGAGAAAAGAACGGGGAGGGGAAGGGGGGAAAAGTTCTATAACCGCGTATTTCACATTTCTCGCATGAGTGGTGATCTGTGAGCTAGTCTAACCGAAGCAGGGGAGGGGTGAGCGAGCCTTGTGACGCCACCACGTCACAAACTGTAGAATTCACATTCCTTTGAAGTGTAGCAATATATAAGCATAATATTATGCTTAGAAGATTACAACTTACTTGCTCTGGAATGTTGGAATGAAATGTGTCATCGCGATACATGAAGCGTTAGAACTCTATTTCTTCGATACTTACATATCGTATGAATCCTACGGTTGCATGCAATGTGAAGGCGTGTCGTAGTGTTTGCGTGCCAATGCATGAGAGTTCTAATGCTTCATGCAACGCGAGAGCCCATCTCATTTCAACGTTACAAGGTAAGTTATTTGTAATGTACTATGCATTGCATTATACTTATCTGCTTCTGCCCTTGAAAGGAATGTCAGTTCCACAAATTCATGCAATGGGATAGCATTTGTAAGTGTAACGTCATGCGTAGCCCCTGCCACTCATTCCACACATGAGCCTTCTCGCACTTCCATCATCAACCCCTGGACTCAGGCAACCTGCCGCGCTCGCCTACAGTACCGGCAAACGGCAGCGTTCATGCGCGCACACCTGCACACGCTCACACACACCAAGTAGCGCTGTGTCACTCGAACCGACCAGTATACATGGCTCGTTCACACCAGTCATCGCTGTTTCAATCTCACCGATGAGCACTATTGCCTCACTCCCACTAACGAGTATATCTACCTCGCTCGCACCAAAAATCAACACCCTTGTCTACCTCGCACCTCAATGGGGACTCTTCCAATTCAGGAAGCCAACTTTATCAGAACCTGTATTCCTCTTTTATATATATATATATATATATATATATATATATATATATATATATATATATATATATATATATATATATATATATATATATATATATATATATATATATATATATATATATATATATATATATATATGCGGACTAATGTATTGCTGCATATAAAAATTCATAAATCCAAGTTACACGTTATAAATACATATATAAATACTACTGTACATATAATATATAATATTCTCCATACCATTCGCCAGTAAATTCGACTAAGTGTTCGATATCAGTTTTTATACATGCCTGATGTTTTCCATTAACATTTTCTAATATGTCATTAGCTTTTCCGTATCCTTGCTGAGAATATCTAACATTACGTCTGATGCGTGGCTGCCTATTCGACTATTTAAAAGCGTAGGCGTTATTCTTATCGGTAACTTTCCCATTATCCTGCACTTACTTCGGTTCCTGAGGTTTCCCCTTCCGTGTCTTCGCTTCCTTCCAAGGCTTTCTTTTTCTCCTTTATATACACTTTTCGTATTCTTTTCCATTTCCCTATCCTTTTGTGTCATCGACAGGGGACACCGAACCGCCTGCCCAACCTTTAATCTTCTGCCAGCGTACGATGGCGCTGATTCCGAATCTCGAGCAGCCTCGCTCACGATGGGGGTGAGGACTGCAGACCCTCCGTCATCCTACTGTCTGCCCTGATACGGGCAAGGAACTCGTAGGGCCACTCGACTCGCGACCAGCATCTATCATATACTCTAACCGATTCGTAGTCACGCGTTTTCCATTAAGCTTGTCGTGATGAGTGATATTGATTCATTCAATCTAAATTAATATTTTCTTCTTAAGTTTATCGATTTTTTTACTTTCTCTCACGATACCGTCTATTTCGTTGTACCTCGTCCTTACGGTATGGTATATAATTTGTTGTTTGATATTACTAGGGTTTCCTCTTAATAAATGCAATGTTTCCACAGATTTTCTTTTTCTTCCTCTTTAGTTACATTGTTGTTATTTTATGCTTTCCACCCTCCACGTTTCCTTTCTACACCATCCCGGATCCAGCGTTATACGATTACCTCAGGATGAAGCTCCGGTCTCGCTATCTCGAGATCGAGTGTTCTCCCTTGCATCCGTTGATATATATATGTCAAAAATTGGAGAATATTTCCTCTTAACCTTTGTATTTTTCGAATTACGTTTTAGTTAGATGTATATTAGAAACGCGTCGAAATATCGGATTTCCGTGCGATTTTTTAGTAAAGTTTTATTCTTTTCCGACTATTCGTTTTCATTTCGCCGAAGGCGCTCCTGTACTCGATGCGGATCCGCTCCGATTGAACCCACCGATCATTACATTACGTTACGTGAATAAGCCTTCAATCGGAGCGGATCTCTGCCACTCCAAAACTGCGGAAGACTTACTGCATAGCCTCATCCCTGGGAAAGTTCCGAAGGTTACTTCTGTCCTGAGATGGAAGTGTAGTTACGTTAGATTTAGTTAGGTTACGCTAGGTCAGTTAAGGTTGGGTTATGTTTGGGAATGTTTGTTAGGTTGCTCGGTTATGTTGGGATAGATTTAAGAAATCATAGGTTTGTTTTGTTTATGTTTAAAAGAGGGAAAGTTCGATTGTGTTAGGCTGGGTTAGATTTGAGTGAAGGCAGGGTAAGTCAGATTAGGTGTAACTGGGGTTAGCTTAGTTTAAATTAATTTTAGAGGATGATAGATTAAGTTAAGCCAAGTAAGAGATGGATTATCGATAATTGGCAATGTCATCCGTCGATAGTTCTTAAATTACCGACTATTGGTAATACCGGCCGTTATATTATCATGAGTTATCGACCTCATGCATCATCTACTGTCGATATATCATGAGTTTTCGACCGCAGGAAAGTCCAGTCGTTGATAAGTCTTGAGTTACCTACTATTGGTTACACCACTCGTGTGTGAAATCATACGTTATCGGTTGTTGGTAACTCCAGTCATCGATAATTTATTGATTATTAATCACAAGCAACACCAGCAAGAATCACAAAATTATAGTGGGAAGCTGTAAATAATGGGTGATGCAATGTACAGTTTTATTTTGCGAAGACAGTAAATCTGTTACTAATCAGTCTTTAATCGATGAGGCGATATAAAAAAACTGAAGGAATGTCTGATTTTACCCATTATGCGTGTAATCTAGATGTGAATAATTAAATAAAGGTTTACAATTAATATATGAATGTATAATATATATTTTAGTAAACAAATCAATTTTGTTTTACGGAATATAAATATTATTGATAAGATAAATTGATGCCTGATTCCTCCCTAGAGGAGAATTTGGAACAGATAGATTTGGATAATTATATATGACAATGGAAAAGATCATGCAAATATTAATCGTCATCCAAATTAATTTAAACAGCGAGTTCGTTAACAAAACTGTAAGCTCAAATATTATCTATTGTTCATTATGTTAAAAAAAATTTATTGGTCTTCGTACATTACAGCACGTCATAGATCAGTCTGATTTATTGCCCAAGCAACCGTAATTCAGAAGTTAATTAATATCACATTTGCAAAAATTTACAATATGTAAATTTCGTAAATTTTAAAGGTGATGAAGCCGGTACACGGTTCTTGGATCTTAAAAATGGTAGAAAGATGCGGCAGGGAGAGGATAACCTAGTCAACCACTAGGTACAACATTAAAAATGGATTCTCAAAATTTTCTCGCAATGCTTTCTCATAAAAAAAAATATTTTTACGTTCAAATTAATTAGAAATGCAAAATAAGTTTACTAGTAATACAATATTATATATCTTTCGGAGAATTAATACTTGCATCGGCAAAGTTGTAATGGAATAGTTGAAAATTAGCGCTGATCTACGAAAAGCAATGAAATAAGAGATATTAATGGTCAACTTAAAGTCGAAACTTACTTTGAATAATTGAATACCGTTTTCTTAAAAGAAACCGACATATTAACTAATTAAGGAAAAATCATTCCTACTTATAAAAATTTTGTTACTTTTTGTAAAAGTTTAATATGATAATATAAAATATTTTAAATATTAAAAAGCTAAAGTAAAATATATTTTTATATATTTTTCTAATATATTTTGTAACGTTAAATGGTAAAAATTAAACAAATTGCGTTTGAAAATATTGAATTATGTAGATTGATCTTTACTCATACATTTATAATAAAATGAACATAGTTATTCACATTTAATTTTTTTTTTTTTAAACAATGAGCAAAGATATAAAGTACTTTGTTGTTATAGTTCTAGCTGCTTCACAAGTTCCGAAAATGATAAAATAGACCAATACCAGGAAACAGTCTAATGTTTTATAATTATTTTATAGTTGAAAGATTATCAAGCTTTTTGTCTGGATGGATGCTTATATATAAGTATAACTACCAAAATGAAATGAAATCGCAAAGTGATATTTACACACCTGCGTTCTGCAATTTTGATGTATTTAAATTTCCGATAAAAGCATATAAATGTTTATAATCTAATTATCAATTACAAATGGAAATCTACAATTTATCCATGTAATAGTCCTTTCTTATTGTACGCATCCTACAATACGTACACAGTATCTTTAATCTTGATGGATTTCGTATGTCCGTGTGTGTGGGTGTGTGTGTGCGCGCGCGCGTGTGTATATAGTAGCAGTTGCATAAATACCACATAATATGTTTCATGGTTTCGATTCTTGTAAATCGAGTAAAATAACATAAGATTTTCTGTAGAATATTAAGGAGCTGTGAAGCTGCTCTTACACTGCATACAGCATTTTTAACTGGAAGAATTTTTCTTCCAATGTGTCGATTCCAGATTTATTTGAATTGTTCTCGTTTAGAAAATTAAAACCGAATGACATATCCCTTAAAGCAGCACGCCGGTAACCACGATACACAACAGATTCAAGGTTCCTTTATCTGAGATTAAGGCCTGCTTTCTTTGTTTCCAAACTTCTTTACATGACGTTACATTCTTAAGACTCCTTCTAAGTTACAAAGAACAGAAACGCTACATGGATTAGAAAAGTGTAATAGTTTCATTTATATAATCTTGAACAACTTAAATCCGTTTACGTTACTTTGCTTGTTGTATATGTTTATCGCCTGGCGTTGAACCAACTACTACTGCCATCATCCCATTCTAAAATTTGGAAAATCCGCCAGATCTAGTGAAACCTGCTTAAATTGCAAATGTGTTTTTACTGTATCCAGCAGAAATGAAATTACACTGGCAGAAGTACCAGCTAGTTCTCCACGCCTATTTGAAACAACATTAAATCACCTTGCTAAACAATAACATATTAAATGTAAATTGGACTTTTAAATTTGAATTTATAAACATCTAACAAATAAGTATGTTTTTCTTACTATTCCTATCATTATACTTTCAGTGATTTACTATGTGCTGTGATTTGATATATTAACTGCTTGATTGTAATTTACAACGAACCTTGAGTATCAAACACTATCTTTACTCTTGGTACGAGTAGATAGATCTTCGTTTTATATTCTCATATCTCATTGATTATGAAAGTATATGATATCGTTTCTATGCAGTTATGCATAAATTCAATTCCGAGTAATGCTCTAAAAAGCATCCAAGATAACAAACGGCAAAATGGTGGCGGCTCCATACCAGCACTATATTGTCACTTCGGAGGAGTGTCAGTTGATCCGTAGCCATCTGTGACCGGATTCGTCAGTTAAAATGTGAGAACGTGTAACCAGCACGTTCTAAACTAGCATAAAACGCCGTGTGAATCGCGCAGCGCCAGCACCATCGTGAAACACGTGTCATCGCTCTATTCATGAATCTTCTCAGCAATGATGTTGGGTCACATTTGGTAATGGGGAACCTGTGGTTTCATACAAATTAAAACCATTAGATGTCACTACATGTTCAACATAAGAGTATTGACAGACATTTTGATAGTTGTTTTCCAATATTTATAGTTATTGAAAGAGTCATATATATTCCTTTAAACCTGTCATAAACTAAAAATATTATTTATAAGATAAAATATTACTTATAAAATAAAAATGCATGCTGTTGCGTCCCTAGCACCATCTTGTGCAGTTTCTTAAGTAACATGGTGTCATCGTATTTAATATAACCCTCAATTGGATGAATTTGTAACGATGAATTGAGAAAAATACATAGAAAATAAATATATATATTTTTATGATAAAGTAATTAACGACTTTATCGAAAAAATCGCCGTATTGAGCTAGTTTATAGAAAATAATTAAATCCAGTTCTTACATCTTCGTTTCGTGCCGGTGTATCTATTTTGGAACCAAAATAAATAAATTGCTTGGTTTAGTCATTTTTCATATTCGCTTATAATTTTTATGCAATCAGTTTTCCCATTAGTTGTGACGTGGTGACATCACAAGGCTTGCTCACCCCCCCCCCCCCCCTGCTTCGGTTAGACTAGCTCCCAGATCACCACCCATGCGAGAAGCATGGCACGGACCATCGCGATAGCAGTACTTGCGAGGAGCGTGAAATACGCGATGGTAGAACCTTTCCCCCCCCCCCCCCCCCGTTCTTTTCCTTCTCTCCGTTCGACGGATAAGACTGGCGAGCTGCAGAAGAAGCAACCCAGAAGACGCCCCTTCGGCGGATACGACGACCGCAGGTCCGCGGACGGGCTATGCGCCGAGGTAGCGTGACGGGCTCGACGGTGGAGGAGTCGGGAAGCGAAACAGAAGAGACCCTGAAGCCCGAAGGATACGATTCAGAGCCCTGCAACGATAAGACCGCTGCCGTAGTCCATGGAGACGAACAGGATGGTTCTCGGGTGTGAGAAGGACCTCCACAAATAATCCAGACGACCCCCTCTAGACACACCAGAGGGGGCCATCAGAGGGGGGATGATCGCCGAAATCCACCGATCGATGCCCCGAACAATACCGAAGCGTATAGCCCTACCCCGCCAAGGAGCCCTAAGGAGGATCTAAGAGGATCCGAAGACCCCCAGCAAACCTATATAATGAGCTAGCCAGCATGAAGACGGCCTATTCTACTACTATTCTTCTTCTCAGCGACTTAGCGACTTACTTAGCCAGCAACCGAGCAAGCGATTATACGGAGCGATTCGGAGGAGAGAGAGAGAGAGAGAGAGAGAGAGAGAGAGAGGTAGACGGACTGAACGAGATCCATACGTGTTGGAAACGAGAACGTGAGTCCTTATACGCTAAAGCGTCCCATTTGTTCCCTGCCGCAATTGTGAGATCGCGTATTGTGATTTGTATTGTATAACGGGTGGTGATCCCCGGTCATTTGCGGCTTGTCGTATACCCTTTTGTAATACCGCGTCAAGGCAATCTAGAAAGAAGCCGTGAGTTCAGTATCCCGCGACCCTAATTTGCGCACTCGGCTAGAAGTAGTCGAGCGAAAGAGTATTTCGAAATTTCGAGGGTTATCTTGCACCGGACTTCCCCGGGTTGCGTGGTTCACTAGTTTTTGCTACTTTTTGAGTAGCTGGCGCCCAAAAAGTCCCAGCCTCGCAGCTTCGAAATACTCGCTGGATAGGAAATTTATTGTTCTGTACTTCACGTCGTCGAATCACGCGGATATTTTGTACCCCGATATAACCCCGGATTAAACTTCTGTATAACCCCGTTATTATTGGTTCTATATACCCTTTTCTTGCGGATTGTAACGGGAAAACCCGTCACATAGTAAATATCAGCCTACGCCACTACTACGCATGTAGCTATGGTCAGCGAATAGTGTAATTGCCACGACCTTGTAACCCGTGTGCTATATCGCGGTGCATTAATAGTGCCGTGATACGCGTGACGCCACAGTACTGAGAGTATGCCGTTACGAGAACTAAGTAGGGGCATTGTCTTTGCACAGTTCTGCCACGGAATTCGTTTCATCTGTTGTCCTTGGCGTGCCAATCGCTGGTTGTTTGGGATATTGTAGTAAATGAGGCAGACTTGTTTCTTATCATCATCAAAGAGATGGATTTTCACTTCCCCTCTTTGAATTTTATTAATTATTGCTTGGAATTTTTGCCGTTTCTGCATCTCTATGACCGCATTGTGGATTTAACTTATGTACGATTTTTCTGGTCTTCATCTTTTGTTACATGTAACATTATATATGTAATACACGTTTGTTATGTAATGCTCAGATTTGTAATACTCAGATTCTTTTACTCTTTTGTAAAGCAACTTATTCTATTAACATATATTTATTAGGCATAGATGTAAGTAATTAGACAATGCTATTAAAGCGGTATTACATATGTTGCTGTAATTGTATATTTAATGTTCTGTAATTGTGTATTTAATGTTCTGCAACACGAGAAGCCTGAATTAGTAAGATCTCTACGAACATAAGTAATTTGTAAGTAATACATTTTTTCTGTTTGAAATATTTGCCTTTGCATAGAATAGAATGTATAGATATAAATTCCTGTTTTATATCCATTTCGATACAATTCTGTTATAGCTTTTGAGCAGGAATAATATCGATTATACCTGATTTTTGCAATAGTTGTTTATTTAACAGATTTTATAGACGTAGAAGCATCATTTGAGGGATGTATCGATCTACTTTGCAGTTCCATCAGTTTCTTTTTCTGCTCGCTACTTTCTATTCTCAGTTCCATATACTTATCCCTTATCACCATCATATATGTTGCATAAGATTATAATGCCCTTTTTGTCTTTAAATTTTGCCGATATTTCAATTAAATTTCCTTTGATTAAAAAAATGGAGATGAAAAAAGAGTGAAATGCGGAGCAAAGCGGAGCAAAGAAATATTCTACTTCCGATATTGTCGGCTCTTGTAATTCTGAGGCAAGTACATTCATCTGCCGATATCGTGAACACTGTTTTTTGGCTAAATCACAGAAAACCAAATATATTATAAGGAACATATTGTGACGAGGTATCGTCAAAGGGCTGTGCGTCAAGGTAGCACAAAGAAAATGAGTAAGAGAAAAAGAACCTTAAATCCGAGGAATATTATGCAGGCCTTGCGAAGATATTACCGCTGCCATCGTCCATGGAGACGCATAGGATGGTTTTTGGGTGTGAGAAGAACTTCCCCCCCCCCCCTGAACACACTAAAAGAGAAGTTCAAGAGTACAGCGGACCTGCAGGTGAGACATGGAAAGAGTGGCGCGCGATACGCGCCGCAGTTCAAATGATCAGAAGGACCCCCCTCCCCCTAAAGACACCCGAGGGGGCGAGATGAGAAGATCCCCGAAATCCACCGATCGATGCTCCGAACAATATCGAAGCGTACAGCCTACCCCACCAATGTGCCCTAAGGAGGATCTAGGAGATCCGAGGTCCACCAGCGGATTCATTGAGCGAGCGAGTTAGCAAGCGACGAGCCGGATTTGAAAAGCGAGCGGTTTTGAGAACGAGAGAAAGTAAAGGAGAGAGAGAGAGAGAGAGAGAGAGAGAGAGAGAGAGAGAGAGAGAGAGAGAATCAGCATTCAGGAGCCTGGAAAGGAGAGCGTGAGTCCATATACGCTAAAGCGTCCCGTTTTTCCTGCCGTATTTTTGATATTATGTATTGTATTTTATATCGTATAACGGGTGGTAATCCCAGGTCATTCGCGGCGGGAACACCGTCACAATATTAAACATCGTAATATTAAATTTAACTTTGTTCATCATAGCTGATATAAAATTGCACAGTACAAAGGGCCCATCCGTTGATGAAAATAGTTTTTTTGTAAGTGTAGGTATGTTGGTCATTTGATGATTACCTTCATTTTTAAGAATGAATTGGTATATTCATTTTTCCGTAATACGATAGAGCATTTTAAATGCATTCTCACTGTGAATAAACACTGTTAGAAGGGCATTTTAATGGTTTGCATGATAAGTTAAACATGATAAGATTAGTATTGAAAAATCGGTTCGATTACGTTTGGTTAGGCTGTTCTTTGTGTCGTCCGTTTCAAAGTAAGTTCTCAGATTCACAGTTCTACCTTTAAAGCTATGTGTGTTCCATATATCTATGTAAAGTGATGGTCTCTATCAGTTGTGACGCAAACCTATCTACAGTATGTCAGAGAAGCTCGAAAGAGTTAATTATCCAAATGCTTTAAGATGTAAAACGTACTTTAATCTAAAGCGATCTATCGTTACATGGTATCCGCTAACGTACAACTTTTCTCGAGTTCGCGAACGCAAAAATAATCACCGAAAAGGGGGGTAATTCGAAACTGCGAGTCTTAGTTTCTTGGGCGTCAGCTGCGCAGAAAGCAGCAAAGATATAGTCTACACGACCTCAGAAAATCCAGGGCGGAACAACCCTCGAAACTTCGAAATGCTCCTCCTCTCGACTACGTCTAGCCGAGTACATACACTCGGGTCGTGCGATACTGAAGTCACGGCTTCTTTATTTATGGCCTTGACGTGGGTTTAACTAACAAGAGCTACGGGAAATTACGTAACACGCCGCGAATCATCGGGGATCACCGCCCGCTTCACGATATAAGATACAATATACAATATGCAATACAAGAAATGCGGCATGGAAATGGGACGCTTTAGAGAATAAGTTCTCGCCATCGCGTTGCATGGATAAGTAGAATCCACATTCTTTTGAAATGCAGAATCACATAGGCATAATAGTACGCATAGAAGAGTACAGCATACTTACTATGAAACGTTGCAATTGGTTGCGCCATCACATTGCATGCAGCATTGGAACTCTATTGTATTGACAAGCGGACCCATTAAAGGGCAATCCTAATGCATGGAACTGTGGACTTCACATTCTAATGAAGTATAATATCAGATAAGCGTAGTGCTATGCATAGAGGATACCATCTTACTTACTTTCAGACGCTGAAATGAGATATGCCATTGCATTGCATGGAACACTAGAAAACAACTACTTCAATGAGAAGACACTATAAAGCGCCATCTAGTTGCATAGAATTGTGCAACTCACATTCTTTCAAATCGTAGAAGCAGACAGGCATAACTCCATGTATAGAAGAATACAACTTACTTACTTTGGAACGCTGGAGTGAGATGAGCCATCGCATTCTGTTGCATGGAACTGTAGAATTCACATACTTCTGAAGTGTAGAAGCAGATGAACATCACGCGATGCGATGAATATTACATCTTATCATGAAACTTTGAATTCGGATTCGACATCACGATGAATAGAGTATTATAACTCTATTGCTTCGGCCCATAAACATCTAGAAACGCTATCCCATTGCAAGGACGTATAAGATACACATTCGTTCGAGGTGCAGAAGCAAACAAGCATAATGCGATGCATAAAGCTCCACAACATACTAACTTACTTTGAACTGTTGATATGAAAAGCGATATCGCGATGCATGAAGCATGAGAAAGGCTATACCTAAGCAAGAAAGTGTAGCACACACACTCTTTTGAAATGTAGAAGCAGACAAACAAAATGCGTTGCTTTGAATATTACATCTTAACATGCATCATTGAAATGAGATGCGATATCGCGTTGAATGAAGAATTGAAACCCTATTGCTACGACATGCAGACATCTAGGGACATTATCCCATAGCATGGAAGTGTGGGATTCACATTCTTGTGAAGGGTGCAAGCACATAAACATAATGCGTTGCATTCAATATTACACCCTATCATGAAACATAGAATTGAGATACGATATCGAATTTTATGAAGAATTAGAAGTCTATTTCTTCAAAACGTAGACATCTAGAAACGCTATCCCGTTCCAAGGAAGTGTGGCATTTACATTTTTTAGATATGTTGACGAGATATACATAACGCGTTGCATTGCATATTGCATCTTACCTTGAGACATGGAAACGAGATACGATATCGCGCTTTATGAAGCGTTTGAACTCTGTTGCTTCGAATTGTAGACATCTAGAAACGCTATCACGTAGCAAGGATGTGTGGGATTTACATTCTCCCGAAGTGTTGACGAGATATACATACCACGTTGTATTGAATAGCATCCTATCTTATAACATAGAAATGAGGTGCGATATCGCGTTTTAGTCGTGCAGCATTAGAACTCTATTTCTTCGAAATGTAGACATCTAGAAACGCCTTTCGTTAGCATGAAAGAGTAGGATATACATTCTTTTGAAGTGCTGACGAGATATACATAACGCGTTGCAATGATATTTCATCTTATCGTGAGACATTGAAATGAGATGCGATATCGCGTTTCCTGAAGCATTGGAACGTTATTATTTCGAAACGTAGACATCTAGAAACTCTATTCCGTAGGAAGGAAGTGTGGGACTTACGTTCTTCTGAATGGTATTCGAGAGATACATAGCGCGTTGTATTTAATATTATACCTTATCAAGAGACATAGAAATGAGATGCGATATTGAGTTTTATGAAGCATTAGAATACCATTGCTGCGATACCTAGACATCTACAAACGCTATTCCGTCGCTAGGAAGAGTGGGATTTACATTATCTTGAAGTATTGACTAGACAAACATAACGCGTTGCATTGAATTATATTTTATCATGATACATAGAAATGAGATGCGACACTGCGTTTTATAAAACATTAGAAATCCATTGCTTCGATAAATTGACATCTAGAAACACTATTCCATAGCTAGAAAGTATGGCATTTACATTCTTTTGAACTGTAGTCGAGATATTTATTGTCTGCCCTACACCACGGCCTCCGCACGAGGACCATTCCTCGTATTATGAAGAGTTGCCCGTCGTTACGCACCCGCATCCGTACTTTACATACTATTATAAATAAAATTAAGCAAATTCTATAATTTAAGCACACTACACTCGATGTACATACATGACACAGCACACACAAGCTAGCATAAGGCATCTCGTGTGTAATCCTAATTTTAAGAGCGTACTTAACAGAAATAGGAAATAAGCAAAGCGCCCGAGCGAGCGCCAGACGCTCGTGGCTCACGCCGAACGCGCGCGCCCCACCACGACCGTCCATCCCACTCCGTGAGCCGAGCGTCCGCCCCACTCTGGCACCCCGCGACTGGCGCGCCAAGCGATCCGATGAGGTCGCATGTTCGCGAGCTGAAAGTGTAGTTCGAGTCATTCGCTCCAAGCATGCGGACCTCTCTCAATTATAATTCGAACCAAGTTCGAGTCATCCGCTCCAAGCGAGCGGACCTCTCTCAATTTTAAACTCTAATTCAAATCGATTTCGACCATTCCAACTCAAAATCTAATTCAATTCAGGTTGCTAATTCTAACTCTAATTATATTCTAATATCATCGAATCCTTCTACTTAGTTAACTTTAGCATAGGGAGGTAACAGTGTAAGCTTAGTTTTATTGAGAAAATACTTTATTTGGCCAGTACTTACAATTCTCATTGTTCTAAACATTCCTTGTCTTACTATTATTATAAATTCATTTAGTAGGAAGTCTTACACGAGTTCACGCGTCACCGAGATCATTCTGTTGAGATCTTCCGAGACTAGAGTAAAGACACACGTCGATTTTCCATATTCCTGTACCGTTAAGCTAGAACGGACGTCCGCTTAGTGGACCCGTATCTGGACATTTGGAATCCGACTCGAATGCGCCGTTTCGGAACATCTAAACGAACTCCCCGCGCGGGAAGGAAAAACTTAAGATTACTTACATTAGTACTCTATTGCTAGAATAAGTAGGCATCAGGAAACGATGATCCGTAGCAAAGAAGAGTGGAATATACATTCCTTTGAGGTGTAGACGAGATATACATAACGCGTTACATTGAATTACATCTTGCCATGTAACGTAGCAATGAGATTGCATATCGTGTTTTATGAAGCATTAGAACTCTATTATTTCGATAGATAGACATCTAGAAACGCTATTTCGTAGCACGGAAGTGTGGGATTTACATTCTTTTGAAGCGCTTACCAGATTTACATAGCGCGCTGCATTCATTTCACATCTTATCATGAAACATAGAATTGAGATGCGATATTGCGTTTTATGAATAATTAGAACTCCATTGGTTCGATATATAGACATCTACAAACGCTGTTCCGTACCAAGGAAACATGGGGCTTACATTTTTTTAAAGTATATACGAGATAAGCATAACGCGTTGCAATGATATTACATCTTATCGTGAATCATAGAATCAGGATGCGATATCGAGTTTTATGAAGAATTGGAACTGTATAGCTTCGGTATATAGACATCTATAATCACTATTCTGCAGCAAGAAATTGTGGGATTTACATGCTCTTGAAGTATTGACGAAATGCACATAACGCGTTGCATTGAATTACATCTTATTCTGAGACATAGAAATGAGAAGCGCTTTCGCGTTTTATGAAACATTAGAACTCTATTTGTTATTATTTTATGTTAAAATTGTTCATAATGTCTACGTTTCAAATCAATAGAGTTGTAACGCTCCATGCAATGCTATGTCGTATCTCACTTCAGCGTTTCAAAGTAAGACAGCTGTAATGTTCTATGCAGCACTTTAAGCTTATCCGTTCTACTCGTCAAAAGAATGTGAACTCTACAGTTTCTAGCACCAGCGTGGCGTCTTATAGTGTCTACCGGTCAAAGCAGTAGAGTTCTAATGCTGCATGCAATGTGTCCTACGACAAACATGCGATTCATGCTGTAATAATTAAGTGATTCATCCTTATTCAGACACTTGCCATAATTCACTCAACGAAACATCTTGCTACCAAGCTCCTAATTCCACATATCCTGCATAATCCGTAACCCACACATAGCAGTAATAAACTCCTAAAGCAACAAATGTCGTCTTATCATAATGTTCAAAATTGATACTTCGTGATGAACCTTCAAATTGCATATACTATACACCTGGTCGTTTTATTCTTTTATTGTCTGCTCCTCTCACGTGTTGTCACCGATCTACAACCCTTGGTCCCTCTTTTCGCTCCTTCTTGTTTCCTCCCAGTTTTCGAAAAAAATGCAAATTTTCCACCAATAACGTACCACCTAATGACCACTTATCCACACGAATTCACTATAAAACAGTCTAACTTCATCGCGCAAGATCTTAGTAGAAATTCACATTCAGAGGCATCAGAAAACATGAAAATAACTCAATCATTATCATTTCATTTTAAGTTAAATATAATTGTTGCTTGTTAAGAAATCGTGTCAATTCTAATTGTATTGATAAGATCACAGACCTTCTAGAGTTTCTACAGAAACGGGCCAACTGTGTACCAGAGATCAACGCAAGAGCAAGCTCAACCGTAAGTCGGGTTGAAGGAAGACCATCTGACCATTCAAACTACACGAATCAACGTACTAGGCAGAACCAGGTGCTCTTGTCACAAGGACATTCTAATGGCGATTACACCGAAAGTGGGACAAACAGGACAATCATAAGAACCCAAAAGTGCCCAGTATGCATCGGAGGACACAGCATCTGGGCATCTGTAGCGTTTCACGAGCTCTCTGTTCAAGACCGCAAGGAAACTATCGAAAAGGTTTCACTATGCATAAACTGCTTGCGCAAGGGACACAAATATAGCATGTGCCACAATGGCTCCTGTCGCATACGTATCAAGCAATATCACACGATACATCACCAAACATAAAGAACCCTGCAACAGACTACTTCTAAACCGCCAACCATCAATTCACCTGAAGAACAAGAACCGATAACGAACGGAGAATCTTCAATTTCCGAAAGACTTCATGACGTTGAGGCGCCGAAGGAAGGGGGACATCAAAACGTGTTTGTCGTCGATTCAGTCACGAATGAATTACTCGTAACCACACAAATTCACATTTGAAACCACGATCAACAACCAGTCAACTGTCGAGCGTTGATCGACACGTGCGAAGAATCTTGACATTCCAAAAAAACGCTGCTCCGTACCCATCGGTGTTCTAAACATAATGTACACAATAGCAGAATACTCCATCACGGCAACCTTTAAATCAAGAGTCAGTGATTATGAACGAGATCTGACCTTTCTTACAGTTGCAAATATCTCATCGTCCATTCTCGATCAACCCATTCATCCATCTTTCCAGGTCTTTCAAAATACAACTTGTTATTGTCCAGTGACAGTCGGCCTGCTCCTCAGCGCTGGAGCCGTCCTAGCGTTGTTACAGATTTATATCTTCAAAAACAAGGCTCGGATGAGTAATCGGGGGAAGTGCCCCCATCTACCAACCCAAACGCAGCAACTTATATCATAAAACCACCACGTTACCACTTGACATCACCACGACAATGTTGGAAGATTGAATAAGTATCCAGAATCCAACGTTTCTCCAAATCAGAGAGACACTACAAGACAGATTACCGACTACATACCACGCAAAGCGCGGATGGCAGATACGTTGTGGCACTCCCATTCAACGATAAATGACCACGATTCGGTGAATCCAGATCTAGAGCTTTAAAATGATTCACTGCATTAGCAGGGAAACTGAAGCGCGATCCAAATTTAAAAAGGGAGTACTACGCAGTCAAACAAGAATAACTTGTCCTTGGTCAGGTGTCAGAGATCGAAACCAACCAACACGTGAACGGGGGATATTATTTGCCCCATCATGAGGTCACGACAATCGGTAACCAAACGACCAAGTTGAGGGTGGTACTTGACGGCTACGATGCCACAACAACGGGAGTATCCCTCAACGATACACTACATACCGAAGATCCAAGAAGGCCTGATTCACATATTAATGCAATTCCGTACGCATAAATATGTTATCACGAGCGATATTAAAAAAATGTTCAGACAATTTATAGTGCGTCCAACGCATTCCATGATGCAATGCCACCGAACAAATTCGAACATATCAATTAAACATGATCAGCTTCGGACTTTCAGCTGCACCTTTCTTGGTCATCCATTGCCTGACGCAAACTAGCCAATGATGAATAACACAGATTTCCCAACGCATCTAAAATCTTAAGACGCGATTTTTACATCCATGACGCGCTCACTGGAACAATCGTAGAAGAGACCATTACATTGCGAGAAGAACTATCCGAGTTGCTACAAACCGCCGGATTAAAGGTCCGACAATGGGCGGCAAATCATAGATCTCTATTGCATGGCCTCCCTGAACAAGGTATCAATATATTACTCAAACTTGGTGAGTCATCAATCATCAGAACACTCGGCGTGGTTTGGATTTCCGCAGATGACTCCATCGGATATGCAGTAAAGGCAACGTCACCCTTACCGCGCATCACCAAACGCTCGATTAGTTCTGAAATCGCGAAAATATACGACCCAATAGACCCCTTCGTCCAGTTATAATCGTGGCCAAGATCCTGCTCCAGAAGATTTGAGCCTCAAGGTAGATTGGGACGAATCACTACCGGAGGCCATCCATACCGAGTGGATAATGTACTATGCTCAACTACCACTCCCAAACAACGTTCAATTCGAAAGACTATTATCAATAAGGAAAAAAACATATAGATTCATGGATTCTGTGACGCCAGCGAGAGAGATTAAGTAGCTTGTATCTGCCTACAATTCGTCGATAAACAAGGACGTATACAGGTAGAACTCCTCATAACGAAATCGAAAGTGGCAACCCTAAGGAGTGAATCGATTCCACGACTCGAACTGTGCAGAGCACTACTGCTTACGACGTTACCCATTACGATTCGCCAGTCTTTACAGCTAGAGTGCAATCGCACGGTTCTATGAACGGATTCCACCATCGTTCTACATTAGCTCAAAACATCGTCACACACTCTACAAACATTCGTAGCAAGTCGGGTATCAGAAATACAAACAAGAACGACCATCGATGATTGGCGACACTTCGCGACAGGTTCATCGCGTTCACAGGTTCAACAGCGAAAAGGTCAAACATAGAAAATGGAGTCCTATCGGTAGCTGAACTCGAACACTCCAAACAGGTCATCTTAAGAACAGTACAGAGTATAAACATCATCGACGAATTGCGATTTCTACGAAACAAGTAGCACGACCAAATCAAAAGGAAATTGACAAGATTGATTTTTTTTCGAAGATGGAATTCTAAGAGTGGGTGGTCGATTGACACATTCGCTACCACCATTCTCCCAGAAAAAGCCCATAATTCCACCGAAAACTCATGTAACTGCTCTCGTCATTACAAACGAACATCTCATACATTTATACGCTGGAGTCCAGGCAACATTATACAGTAAACGAAGAAAATATTGACTCATTAATGGCCGAAGCCAAATCTAGAAAACAATATGGGATTGCATTCATTGTTGCCGCGCCAACCCACCAGCGGTCAATTACCGTATGTGCAATCTACTGAAAGAACGTGCCACCCAATCCTTCATGAATGTAGTCGCCGATTATTGTGGGTCCTTTTTCACTAAAGATTGGCAATACCACAATTGTAGAAGAAAGTAGGTCTATGTGGCTGTTTTCGTCTGCTTGGCAGTAAAGGCCGCTCATCTCGAAACTGTCCACGACCTCACGATTGAGGCTTCCATCGCGGAGAATATGCATCGCAAGAGAATATGCATAAATCTATGCTCTGACGATGAAACAAATTTCGTCGGAGCAAATAATGAGTTTCTAGAGATAAAAGAGTTACTATGTTCAGAAGGTCACCACAAAAGAGTCATGTCATTTTTATCAAATCAATCAATCAACTGGCACTTTATCCCACCAAACGCACAACATTTCGAAGGCCTCTGGGAGGCCGCAGTGAAATCTTATAAACGCCATTTAACGCGCGTTGCAGAAACTAAGTTGTTCACAGTAGAGCAGATCACAACCCTTATAAGCCACATCGGAAGTATCCTTAATTCTCACTCACTCACTCCAATTTCTTCAGATTCAAAGACCTGTTAGTCCTCACCCCAAGACATTTCCTAATTTCCGATGCTCCCATAAGTATACACGAACACAACTTTGAAGACACGCAATCCAATCGCTTTTCTAGTTGAAAACAGGTCTAAAAGACGTGGCAACACCTTTGGACTCGTTAACGTCACGAATATTTACATTACGAGTATGTATATCAATAACCTCACTAGCCGCAGCAAATGGACGAAGGGTATTCATCAGATTACGGAGGGAAAGATTGTCCTTCTTAATGAAGAAAGCACGCAATCTATGCAATGGCCACTGGAACGAATTATCCAAACCTATCCCGGCACTGACGGCATCGAGCGCGCAATCACCGTTAGAACGGCTTCGAACAAGTTTGATCTAACTGTCAAAAAGCTTCCGTTCCATTTCCGATTCGGATAGACGAAGAAGATTGCCCGGAATTTAACAAGAATGAAACTCATCCGGAGACCAAGAGTACCAGCTTGTATTATTATGTATTTATTCATCTGGATGAATAGAGGCTGCTCACTAGCCTCTCAAAGGGGGGACTGTGTCCAGCGATGAATATACTATTCAAGCTATAATAATTAAACCATTCATCCTCATCACTGTTCACTCGACATAATTCATTGAACGAAACATCTGGCTAACAAACTTCAAATTCCACAAATCCTGCGCAAACCCTAACTGACACGCAGCAGCAATAAACACGTAAAGCAAGAGAATATCGCCTTATAATAAATTTCAAAATTAAGTCTCCGTAGTGACCCTTCAAATTGCATATACCATATACCTGGCAGTTTTATTAATTTATTTTCTGCTCCCTCTCACCAGTCGCAACCGACCTACAGCCCATCGTACCACGCTTCGCAACTCCTTGTCTCCCTCACTTCCAGAAAAAAAGCAATTCTACAGATTTTCTACCAATAACGTCTCATCTTAATGCCACACCATTGACCACCCTTCCACACGAATTTAATACAAAACAGTCTGACTTCATCGCTCAAGAACTTAGTAGAAATTCAAATTCAGACACATCTGAGAATATGAAAAACACTCAATCTTTGTCATTTCATTTGAAATTAAATATAATTGTTGTTTTTTTGAGAAACCGTGTCAACTCCAATTGTATCTATCTACATCCATATTACGTATTAGGCCGTGCATTGCAAAGGAGACAAAAAGATTCGTGACGAAGGTTTACGCACTTCGCTTTCTTATCAACTGAAAATAAGTCTCAACGTAACGTGTACTCAAACACTATGCGACACCTCATTTCATCATTTCAAAGTAAGTAAGCTGTAATCTTCTATGCTTACCATTATGTTTATCTGCTGCTACGTTTCCGAAGAATGAGGATTCTACAGTTCCATGCAACGAGATGGCGCTTCATAGTATCTGCGTGTCGGAGTAATGGAGTTGTAATGCTCCATGCATTGCAACGGCGCACCACATTTCAACGTTTCAAAGAAAGTAATCTGTAATCTTCTATGCATATATTTACGTTTATCTGCTTCAACATTTCTAATGAAAGTGAATTCTACAGTTCCATGCGTCGGGATTGGTCTTCATAGTGCCTACGTATCAAAGCAACAGAGTTGTAGTGCTCCATGCAATGCGGTGTTGCATCTGATTTCAACGTTTTGAAGTAAGTAAGCTGTAATCTTCTATGCGCAGCATTATACTTATCTGCTTCTGCACTACCAAAGAATGTGAACTCTATTGTTCGTTGAAACAGTATTGTGCTTCATAATGTCTACGTGTCTAAGCAATGGAGTTTTAATGCTCCATGTGTAGCGACGGGGCATCTGAATTCACCGTTTCAAAGTAAACGAGCTGTTTTGTTTCAAGCATCACTTTATGCATTATAGCTCCAGTGCTCTGACGCCTAGACATCATGAAGCGCAATCCAGTTGTTAGAAACTGTGAAAGAGGCTGACAAACATTACGACTAACGTGCTTTGAAACGCTGAAATGAGATGTTCCATTGCAATTCATGAAACATTCAAAACTCTATTACTCTGAAAAGTACACACTATGGAGGACCATCCCGTTGCAAGCATCCGTAGAATTCACATAGTTTTTATGTGTTGATGTAGATAAGCATAGTACTATGCAAAGAGCAGTAAACATACTTACATCAGAACACTGAAATTAGATGCGCCATTTCATTGCATGAAGCTTCAAAACTCTATTACATTGACACGCAGCTGATGTGAAGCACCATTCGGTTGCATTGAACTATAGATTTCACATTCTTTTGTAGGTTATAAGCATTTAAGCATAATGATGTGCATAGAAAATTACAACTTACTTACCTTCAAAGGTTGAAATGTGGTGCGCTATCACAATGCATGGAGCATTTGAATTCTGTCGCTCTGATACGCAGACACTATAATGCGTCAACCCATTGCATGGAACCGTAGAATTCACATTACAACACATTACTACATAAAAAGTGCCGAAGCAGATAAGCATAACGCTATGCAGAGAAGATTATAGTTTACTTAGTTTGAAACTTTGAAATGTGATGCGCCATCACATTGCATGGGAATTAGAACCCTATAGCATTGACGCAAAGACACAATGAAGCGCCATCCAGTTTTTAGGAAATGTAGTATTCACATTCTTCTGAAGTACAGAAGCAGATAAGGATAATGCGGTGTATTGAACATTACATACTACTAACTTTAGCATGTTGAAATTAGATGCGTCATCGCATTGAATGGAGCGTTGGAACACAATTGCTCTGACACGTGGACACAATGAAGCGCTATTCCGTTGCGAGGAACTGTTTAATCCATATTCCTTTGAAATATACAAGCAGACAGGCATAATAATATGCATGGTTTCATTCGTAGACACTATGAAGCTCCATCCAGTAGCAAGGAACTGTAGAAACCACATTCTTCAGAAGTGTGGAAACAATTAAGCCTTACGCTATGCATGGTACATTAAAATACACTTACTCTGAAACGTTCGAAAGAGATGCGACATCGCATTGCATGGAACATTAGAATTCTATTTCTTTGATACGTAAACACTATGAAGCGCCATAGCATTGCAAGGAACTGTAGAATTCACAATCTTTTGTTGTGTAGAAGCAGATAATCATTATGCGTTGTATAGAACATTACAGCTCTCTTAGCTTGAAACGTTGATATTTGATGGGCAATCTCATTGCATGGAGCATAAGATCTTTATTACTGTGGCTCGAAAACACTGCGAAGAGCCATGCCGCTAAAAATAACCGTAGAATTCATATTCTTTTGAAGTGTTGAAGCAAATAAAAATAATGTAATCCATAGAACATTACAACCTACTTACTTTGAAACTTTGGATTGAGATGAGCCATCGCTATGTATAGTATTTCGTCACGGGTCCAGAAAATTTCAGAATTCGCAGCGGGTAACACGTAGCCGATTCACCGAAAATTGCGTACGATTGTGACGGACGCTTGGTTCAAATGGTACGCGGAAACGAATTAAGACACGAATACGGTGAGGAAAAGTCAATATCCTACTTCGAGCTGTATTGCCTTGTTCCGAATTTGTTATCCCGTTGTAGTTGACGTAATATTCTCGGGTCGTTGAACGGAGTTATCCCTCGATACGAGCTGACTTGCGGCAAAGAAATCGACACTAGCTTCTGCTGTAGCGGTCGTTTGATCGATTCAGTATGTCCACGTGCAGTCATCGCGTTGCTGTTATACTGGGTGTTCTCCTTTCCGTAATATTCTAGAAGCAGATGACATAAAAACCATTTACGGCTCGCGCGTCAATTTCTTTTGACACCGCGGAGCATACGTGTCGGCTTCCTTGAAGCTGGATACAATTTGCTAAGTGGCCGTCCGCGCTGGCTCCCAGATCCAACGATGAAGAAGATTGACGGAATTTCAACGGATAGAGTAACAGAGGGTCAACCAGTTAAGCGGCTTTCGGCTCTAACAAAATGAATTGCCAAAGCTTCGCCTACCCGTGGTTCTTGATCGCGAGAAACTTGTGTTGAATTGGGAATAAATGAATTTATTGAGTAAGGAATCTGAAAAGTGAATTTGTGCACTGGTTATCAAAACAAATGAATATATTCTATGTTATATATATCCTAAGTTATATTGAAGAATATATCCTAATTTAAAGTAAACGTTAATTCTTAAAGATTAGACTAAGGCTTGGAAGACTATAACTTGAATTGAAATTAGAAGTTAGAATTAGTATGTTGACACTCCCATGTAGTTTGGAGAAAGGCCTAAGGGCAAAAGTGACTTGAGTAATCGCAATTGATCTTTGAGACACGCGTCCGCAACCACCTCTGGTTGCGCGGCACGCGTATCGCTCGGGCCCCGCGTTGGGACGGTCGGTCGGAGAAGAAAGGCCGCACGGCCCGCGTAGTGGAGCGGCCGTTGTGGTGAGGTACTGAGGTGCCACGCAGAATGAGCGAGCCGTACGCGTTGGGTGCTCGTTTGTGCATCGCAATTAATCTATATTATGACTATTGGTTCTGCTGTTCCCTTATGTACAGTCGTCTGTATTCTACATAATATATAGAGACGAACTTAAGAATAAATGCCCGTGAAGTATGAGTAGCGTTCAGGGAAGGTATCATGCTGGTAATTGGAGCTGTCGTTATGTTTTCCCAAGCTACGCTGTCTACGTTGAAAGTAACGCGACTGGCTCCTGCAAGGTCCGTATTTAGCCGCCAGTGCTCCGCGGACGGTCGTGTTGCCGTGTTATGAGGGATCTTGTTCGGTACGGCTGAGTGCAATTGAATATAGATAGGGCTTCGCAACTATATAGCATTAAAACTCTATTGCTTTGACATGCAGACACTATGAAGCGCCATCCGGTTGCAAGCAAACGTAGGATTAACATTCTTTTGTAGCGTAGAAGCAGATAATAATAATGAGAAGAGTAGAACATTACAATTTACATGCTTTGAAACGTTAAAATGATATGCGCTATCCTGTCGCAAGGAACTGTAGAATTCACATTTCTTTGATATTTAAAAGCGGACAAAAGTAATGCGTTGCATAGAACGTTGTAACTTACTTACTTTGAAATGCTGGTATATGATGCGCCATCCCATTGCATGGAACTGTACAAAGTACATTATTTTGAACGTGTCAAAACAATTGAATTCCAAAGTTCTATGGAACGCAATGATGCTTCTCAGTTCTGCGTTTGAAGAAAGTAAGTTGTAAGTTTGTATACAACGTAATTATGCACACTAGGATCTACGTTACAAAATATGCAATTTCTACTAAGTAAGAACTAAGTGTGAACTTGTCAAGACGATTAAATTCCAAAACTACGTGCAACGCGATGACCCTTCTTAGATTTACGTTTCAAGGCAAGTAATTTGAATGGTTCTATACAAAGCAAATATTCTTATCTGGTTGTACGTTACAAAATATGTAATTACTATGCATCCAAGTAACTGTATTGAGCTTCTCAGTTTCAACATATCAGTGTAATTAACTTCTTGAGGCCCATACAAAGCGATAGCGCCTCTCAGCCCTACGTTTGAAAGGAACTAAGTTGGAAGGTTTTATACAGCGCAGCTATACTTACCTGGTTCTACGTTACAAGGCACGTAATTAGTACAGATCAATGTAACTGTATAGTGCTTTAAAGTGTCAAATTATCACAGTAAGCATGCACAGTAAGCACACTATGTAGATACATGAGTTTATAGAAATTACATACATTGTAATGTAGGATTTAGTAAACATAATTGTGTTGTATAGAATATAACAACTTACATACCTTGAAACTTAGAACAAAGAAGCACCATCGCGTTGCATGTAACTTTGGTAATCAATTACTTTGACAAGTTGACAATTGGAAGAGATAAACTGTTAAAAGGTTCTGTAGAAATTACGTACATAGTAATATAGAACATACTGAGCATAATTACATTGAATAGAACATTACAAAAGAATATGAATAATGCAGTTCCTTGCACCGGGATAAACAATCATACCGTCTACGTGTCACAGCAAAAGATTTCCAATGCTCCATGCAATGCGTTGGTGCGTATCATTTCAAAGTTTCAGAGCAAGTAAACTGTAATCTTCTACGCATAGAATTACGGTTGTCACCTTCTACTCTTTAATAGAATATGAACTATATAGATCTATACAACAAGATGGCGCATCATAGAGTCAGCGTGTCAAAACAGAGAGTTCTAGTGCTCCACGCAGTGTGATGGCGCATCTCACTCTAACGTTTCAAAGTAAGTAAGCTGTAATCTTCTATGCATAGCAGTATGCTTATCTGCTTCTACTCTTCATTAGAATGTGAGGTCTACAGTTGCATGCAACGGAATGGCGCTTCATATTGTCTGCTTGTCAAGGCAATGAAGTTCTAATGCAGCATGCAATTCGATGGCGCATCTCAATTCAACGCTTCGAAGCAAGTAGGTTGTAACCATCAATGCACAGCATTATGTTTATCTGCTTCTACGCCTCAAAGGAATGTAAATCCTATATTTCTATGCATGTGGGTAGCGCTTCACATAGTGTCTGCGTGCCTTAGCAGTGGAGTTGTTATGCTCCTTGCAATGCTATGGCGCATCTCATTTGTTTGTATCCAATTAAGTAAGCTGTAATCTTCTATGCATGATGTAGGAAACTTATTAATGGAAGACAATTACAAGATTTTGTAAATCATTAGATAGTTCCTTTCAACTGAGACATTACTTCAAGGACTGCTAATGAACAACTGCTTCATCGTTTTAAAACATATACCCGAAATCTCATTTATTCTGCATATTCGCTCTCTCGCATGACTAGGACTCTGTTGCATACGTTTAATTGCTACTAAATCTCCTTCACAATAAATTCCAGCCTTTCGTCTACTCTTGTTAAAAGTTAACCTATTCTCTTGTTGGATCCTGAATACATTTCTGCTTGCTTGAAGCCGTACTTCATCTCGTTTATTTTGAAAAAGTGCGATCCATTCTTTTTCAAATATTTCTCGGATGTCAAGATAACCTTTAAGTCCTGGATGTACCTCAAAGAGAATTTCCTATTTCTAAATACTTATACCATTCGCAGGGTTTAGGTGTTGCTAATTTTGGTGACAACAGTATGAATGTTCTATTAGGACGTTTAACTTGACCAGCTCTAGGAATTCTTGTTGTAGTTGAAACATGTTCTATATTTTCTTCTTGATAATATTGCTTGAAATCATTTGCTGTGAAAGCCGTTCCCCTATCAGAAATTATTCGACGCGGATTACAAAAAATAGTCGCTTGCTTCTTCAGGCGTGACAAAATTTAAGCTGTAGTAGCAAATTTTGTAGCATAAAGCCATGTAAATTTTGTAAAAGCATTTACCACTACAAATATATACTGATACGTTCT
The DNA here is from genome assembly GCF_050948175.1 of Xylocopa sonorina. NCBI lineage: Eukaryota > Metazoa > Arthropoda > Insecta > Hymenoptera > Apidae > Xylocopa > Xylocopa sonorina. Next base: position 756,834 of record NC_135205.1, read on the forward strand.
TTTGTTGATGGCAGCGGTCCAAGATGATCGATATGAAATGTATCAAAAGGAATACTCCCGTTTTCAATCGGATTTAAATGACACTCCTGCTTCCCCTGCATCTTTTCGGCTAAGATGCATGCAACACAAATTCTTACCACCTTTTCAACTTGCTGCTGAAGATTTGGAGTCTAATAATCTTTACGTACGATAGCTTCAGTCTTGAATACAGAAAAAAGTCCACACTCATGAGCTCGCCTTATTTCTTATATCTGCATCCGACGTTGTACTACTATTTGACTATCACCTCCAGACTCTCTGTACAGAAAACTTCACCGTAAAACATAATCATTCGTCTTGTTTTGAAGTATCAAATCTCGAAGTTTCATTACAGTTCCATCTTCTTCCTGTGCTTTCCGCAAACGTGCTGTAAGATGTCAGATTCATCGATTAAGAAATTCGTAGAAGGAGGATTTCTACTAAGCGCATCAACCTGTATCGTGCTCTTCCCTGGACACACAAGGGACAAAGATCTTTCTTATTCATTGTAAGAGTAGAAGCTCGGCAATCAGTAACAATACCAAACGCAATTCCTAATAAATAAATTCCTAATTTCTTCAATGCTTTTCCTATTGTTAAAATCTCAAACTCATAGCTACTGTATATAAATTCAGCAGAAGTTGTCTTACCACTAGAAAATAATATACAGGGTGAAAAGGTTGATCTTTGTTATCTTTTTTAAATAAAATCACTCCGTACCCTAACGCAGAAGCATCTGTATGCAACTCCGTCTCTACTTCTACTTGATACAAATTCAATATTGGTTTCTGACTCAATAAATATATAATAATATAAATTTGCGAAAATACCCGATTAGTCCAAGAAAACTTTGTACTTGTTTAACATTTGTCGGCTATGGAAATCGTCGGATTGCATCAGTTTTAGTGAGGAACGAACACAATCATTATTGATTGCATGCCCGAGGAATTCGACAGAAGTTTGCAGAAAACAAGATTTTTCCCAACTGAATATTAAACCCGCTCCGCTGGCTATAATTGACATCCAATCAAGATTTTTGATCCGACTTTCAATATCATTTAATGAAATAATCAAATCATCCACATATGCTAAAACTATTCTCTCTCAAATAAGATCTCTAAATATGGTATTTATAAAACTTTGAAAAACTGCTGGCGAATTACATACACCAAAGGGACTCGTAAGAATTCATAACGACCATCTGGTACAATAAATTGTATACTTTCGCCTTGATTTATCCTGTCGCGCGTGAAAGAAACCGTTTTTCAAATCAAGAGTGCTGAAAATGCGCGCGCCTTTTTACGAACCTAATTGATCTTCAATCAATTGTAACAGATACCTGTCTTTAATAATCTTCTTACTAATTTGTCGATAATCCACACATAATCTAAACGAGATTATTTTCTGCCGCACGAAAATAACCGGACTCACATAATCAGAAGTAGATAACTGAGCGACTCCATCCGCAACCCACTGTTCTATCAGCGCATTAACAATCTATTTTTGCGACGCTGACAATCGTCTCGCCGATTGATATACAGATTCTTAACCTTTCAATAATGATTTCATTGCAATTTTAGGTTCAAGGGTTTTACTCGGCTTGTAATTACTAACAAGATTTTCTATCGTCACTTGCTAATTAGGATCTAATACATGAAACACATCAACTTGATTTACTTCTAACACATTTCCAGTACAATATTTTCTCTTCCAACAATTTCGCGCGTTACTTTCGGTAAAGGACAAATGTTTACTTTACCACCTCTAATGCTAACATCGGCTACATTTAAAAAATTCGTTCCTATCAACAACTTGTGTCGATCAATGGTATCAGAGATTACTTGTATTCAAATCGGATATGAGTGCCCACCTACGATAATTTCTGCTTGAAACTCACTTAATGTGGTATTATTCTTTGAACCTATTCCATCGAAGTGTAATTCATTCCGTCGTAATTCCTGAGAACCTAGCTTAATATACTCGTCTGTGCGAATTAAACTAAAATCACTTCCTGAATCCATTAATACTTCGATCTCGCATCCGTTAAGTAAAACGCTTTTGAGATACTTTCGGTACGATACTCTTAATGTCGCGCAGCTCTCTTCACTCGCCTTAGCTTTCTTGGGACATTTCAACGCAATTTGTCCACGCTCTTGACATATAAAACATTTTACACCGCTATTTTTCGTTGGACAATTCATACTAACATGATCACCTCCACCACAATTATAATATCGTACAAAATTACCAGTGAACTCTTTTATCTTATCCACATTGACCACCCCTTTCGTTCATTTCTAACGAAACTATCTTCACACTTCTCAAACTTTGTTGACATCTGCAGACCCGACAAACCTTGATCTCGAAGAATTACCTTTCAAACGTTTTCGAAAGTTGATCGGTTGTTGTAAACTGTTGAATACGCGCCTGATTCCGGAGCATTTCATCGGAGATGCCGTCAATCAGATATTCAAGTATTTCATCATCGTTGATTGCTACTCAATTTCTAAGAATGATCTTCTCGTGCAAATATTCATGAAAAGTCTCGTTCCTCTTCCATAACCGCTATTCAAATTTCTTCCTTATTTCAATTTTGCTTTGTGGATGAAAAGACGTAACTCTTAATTCTTTCAGCAGTCGGTTGAATGGCATAGTTATATATTCTGGTTTAGAATGAAAACATTCATGTGCTTTTCCCCTCAATCTCATACCGATAAGCTAAGCGAAAAACTCATTTTTTCCGCACACTCGGCCTCGCTCGCAATTTAGAATATTCCACGTACATAATATTTGATACATGAATTATTATTGATTAACTTTTAAATTAAGATAATTTAATCATCCTTCAATAACATTATGCTTGTATGCTACTACAAAGCAAAGGAATGTGCACTCTACAGTTTCTTGAAACGGGATAACGCGCTGTTGTATCTGCTTGTCAAAGCAATGGAGTTCTGATCCCCACGCAATGCGATACCGCACCGGATTTCATCGTTTCAAAATAAGGAAGCTGCTTTTCATAGCACTGCGCTAATCTGTTTCTACACTTCAAAGAATGTGTACCCTACAGTTTCATCCAACGTGGTGGCGCTTCATAGTATCTGCATGTCAAAGCCATGGGGTTTTAATTATACATGCAGTGCTTTGGCGCATATCGCCTCAACGCTTCAAATTAAATAGTCTGTCATCTTCTATGCATAACATGCTGCTTATTTGCTTGAACACTTCTAAAGATAGGCAATTCTACAGTTTCATGCAACGGGACGGTGCTTCATATTGTCTGCACCTAAAAGCAATAGAGCTTTAATGCACCATACAATGTATGGCGTATCTCATTTCAACGTTCCAACGTAAGTAGGCAGTAATCTCCTATGCATGACATTATGCTTATCTGCTTGCAGATTTCTAAAGAATATGAATTCTACAGTTCCGTGCAACGGGATGGCGCTTCCTAGTGTCTACATGTTAAAGCATTGGAGTTCTAATGCTCCATGTAATGCGATGGCGCATCTCATTTCATCGATCCATAACAAGTACGCTGTAATCCTCTATGCATAAAATTATGCTTATCTGCTTCCACACTTCAAAAGAATATGAATTCTACAGTTCCATGCAACAAGATGGCGCTCCATGGTACTTAGGTATCGAAGCAACGGAGTTCTAATGAACCATGCAAAGCGATGGCGCACCTCATTTCATTGTATCAAACCAAGTAAGCTGTAATCTTCTATGCACAATATTATGCTTATCTGCTCTTAAACTTAAAAATAATGATTTACTACACTTCCCTGCTAAGGGAAAACGATTCTAGATGTCTACCTTACATCTATATCAGAGTCAAAGTCTTTTTCTATTTTCAATTACAAGCTCCTTTAACATTCCATTCCTCGAGTACGCTCACGATTAACTGCTACTTCTCTTACAAATCATCCTCAACGGTCTTAAAGCTGGTCGGTTAGAGCGATAAAATGCTTAGCCGCTCTTACTTTATTTCTGTTGTGACAAGATGTCTTGCGCCTAGGTAGATCCGGTAAGCTAGAGCGAACCAGCGCTTAGCCGTGCCGTGCTTTACCGAAGTTTAACTACTTCTGACGAGCTTCGGTTCTCGGATGAAGCATACACGACGCGCGGGTAGGGAGAAATTTATCCGAAGACTTGTGCGTGAATACGTGGGTGGTACACCCTTATATCGTAGAGCTCTTCCCGTTCCTGTCAAGGAAGTCTTCGCTGCCCTACGTCCCGTACGAGCCCAAAATCGACCGATTCCAACGTCCATACCCGTTAGCCAGAATCAACCTGCCTGACTTCTGATGTCAATCACCATTCCGCTGTTCCAACCGTACACCGCTGCTATTCGGGTCAACGATCCTCGGCGCCTACGCTACCTGGAACGAGAGGCAAACCAATGAATTCGAGGCAACGAGAGGTAAGTTCAAACGTCTTTGTACCCGGTAAATAGCGTCCTGTCCGCTGAAGAACACAGCTCCCAGCAATTCGCGTCGACTTCGGAAGAGGCTATGATTAGCGTCAACGCGACGAGCGCATTCACGACCACAGGACGTGACACCCGGCATCTCGATGAATGGAGTATTATGACTCTATTGCTTCGACACGTAGACATCTAGATACGCTATTCTTTTGCAAGGAAGTGCAGGATTCACATTCCTTTGAAGGGTAGAAGCAGAGCGGCATATTGCTGTGCATAGAAGATTGCAGCCTACTTATTTTGAAACGTTGAAGTGAGATGCGTCATCGCACTTCATGGAGCATAGGAACTCTATTGCTCTGAAACGTAGACACTATGAAGGGACATTCCGTTGCAGGGAACTGTAACATTCACATTATTCTGAAGTGTAGAAGCAAGTAAGCATAATGCGACGCATAGAACATTACATACTTATTTTGAAGCGTGAAACTGAGAAGCACCATCTTGTTGCACAAAATATTTTTTATTGCTTCCGACAAATTATAGTACTTAGATGTTCCCTATTATTGCAAGGAATCTTGGAAGCTAGTCACATTGAGATGTGGACACTCAGATGCGACATCCCTTTTATTGGAACCTTAGGAATTACTTTGAAACATAGGACTGTGAAGCTGCATCGCGTTGCATGGAGATTTAGAAAGTGCTTACTATGAACCGTAGAAATGAGAAGCGCTATGATGTTGCATATAACATTGCATCTTACGTACTCTGAATCATACATAGTGATATGAACCATCACTTTATATAGATATATAGATCACACATTGCTTTAAACGTTGAACTGAGAATTTGAGAACTTCCTTTGAAACGTTGGTAGTGAGGAGCTCCATCTAACTTCAGAACTTACTTGCTTTGAAACGTAGGCAGATAAGCGTCGCGTTGCTTAGAACTTTAGAACTTGCTTACTTCAACAAAGATTTCTATTGACTTTGTCCGTTCTGTTAGAAGAATTTTTGATAAGCCACTTACGTTTCACGTTTGCAATATTGAGAATATGTGTATGAGGTATAATCGTTTAAGTTCCTAAATGATTACTTAGTGTTGATTATTATTTAGTAACTCGGTTATAAACGTGTCTGCATAAGATTTAATCAATATGTTCGTAAGCCTGAAATTTATAGAGTTATTCGTTAGTCACTTATTGCTCAAACGGCGAAGATTCTGACCCTTTGAAAATGGTTGACTTTCATCAATTATCTTAAAAACTGAAATACTGTCCAACTGCTTGCCTTAAACACTATAATTGAAGTTTTCAAAGTATTTTACCTCTTACAGATGTGTCACATCTTGGATCGTGGAAAATTAACCGTTTGCCCGAGCAACACGCAGCCTCGAACAGTTCGGCTCGCACAATTGCGTTGAAGACCGGGTTCTTTTTGAAACGCGGAACACTGCGCAAAAGTCACAAACGCGAGTATATAAAAAAGGGGAGTAACTTTTCGGAGTCTTCGAAGCTGCTAATTAATAACCTCGTTCCAGGTATCATCGTCGGCGAGGATCGTCCTCTGGTATGGTCCCTGCGTACGGGCTGTGAGGCGAAATCGACAAGGGAACGAGTACCCAGGCAGGCTGATCTCTGTTGCGGATCGGCGACGGAGGCGGCGATGCGGAATGGCTGTCCGATCGGCAGACAGCAGGAGATGAGACGGTGCAGTGGTGGACGATGGAGTAGCTGCTTGTACCCACGTATTCGCGTATTAGACAACGTAGGAAGTTCTTCCTTCGCGCGCGTCGAGTTCGTTTATTCGTAGCGGAACGGCGCATTCAAATCGGATTCCAAAACGCCAGATACGGGTCCACTAAGCGGAGGGCCGCTCTAATTTGCCGGTCCAGAGATATGGAAAACGATGGATATCTTCTCCTTAGTCGAACTGTGGCTCGATGCAGCTAAGTGGAGGGCTGCTCTAACTGGTCGGTAATCAAGCGTAACTAAGGGTCAGAACTCCTTGAATGATTTTGGAAGACGCGTGAACTCGTAGAAGACTTCGTACCGTAATGAATTTAATTTAATATAAGGCAAGGAATGCTTTGAGAATAATGAGAGTTTGTAAATACTGGTAAAAATAAAATATATTCTAAGTAAAACTTAAGCTTACACTTTACTGTCCTATGCTAAGAATGACTAAGTACTTGAATCGTTGATTTAGAATATAGTAAAAGTTAGAATTGAAAATAGGAACTTGAATTCTGAGTTAGAATATGAACGAAATAACAAACACCTCCAAGTGAGGTGGAGTAAGGCTTGGAGGCAGGAGAGGCACGGTCGCGATGAGCGCTTGGCTCGATCTGTACTCGTTGAGCGCTGGACTTGATCTCTCGGTTGACTCGCGGATCCGCGACCTCTTCGGATCGTGCGGGAACGCGAATCTTTGGGCCCTGAAGTGGGGCGGATGCTCGGCCCTCGCGATGGGGCTGACGGTCGTGGTGGGTTGTGCGCGGTCGGCATGAGCCGCGCGCGTCGGGCGCTGACTCCAGCGCTTTGCTAATACTCCAGTTATAAATGATACGCTTTCTAAAATTATGATTACACATTAAATGACTTATGTTCTGCTTCTGTATTGTGTCCTGCATGTACATAGAGTGTCGTGTGCTTAGATACTAGAATTCGCTTAGTTATAGACATGAGTATAATACGAATGTGGGTGCGTAACTGCGGGCGACTCCTCGTGGTGCGTGGAATGGTCCTCGTGCGGAGGCTGTGGTTGGTGTCTGCTCCAGCTGTCTGATGTATGCGCGTCCAGGCGCGATCGTGTGGTCCAACTCCTTGATGCGAGGGTGGCTGCCTTAGCTCGACGATCGGACTCTGTTACCGTGTATTCGTATGCTCGACTCTGCAATGGCGGCAGGCAGTGTGTGCGGCTCTGGCGGGGAGTGTAGGAGGTACGGTGAGGTTCGGCGGACGTCATAGATGCATTTCAATTTCAGAATGTTTTATTTTTCTATCTACTGTTTAGAACATCTTTCTCCTGTTGGAATGTTCAAGTATTTTTCATATTCGTAATTATTGAAAATGTTTTGCTTTGTCCTCTAACTTAATATTTAGAATTTCCTGAGGAATTCCTATAAATAATTGTTTATCATAGTGAACTATATAACTGCAATTAGAATTCTTTATGAAATAATAATAACAGAGAGGTATGTATTCATTCTTATAATTTTGTAAAGAGTATTTAATCTTACTATTTAAAATGAATCATTAAGATTTGTTTACAATCTAATGGAATTTAATTACCTTTTGAATCAAATTCTCAATGATAATCTTCCATAGTTTAACAATTTTGTGAGCTATCCTCAGAAATCCGCAGCTCAGTACTTATAAAATGGACGACAAACGAACAACCTAACTAAATGTAATCAAACCGATTTTTCAATACTAATATTATCATGTTTAACTTATCCTGCAAACTATTAAAATGCCCTTCGAACAGTGTTTATTCACTTCCTTCCACCACTGTTTACAATACGTATGTTTCATTTACTATTAAAACCGTAATTATTATCGCTTTCCTTTACTTTTTGTAACCTTCAACGGCTTCATGTTATAGGTCGTTGAACTCATTTTAAAATGCTCTATCGTATTACGAAAGAATGAACATACCAATTCATTTTAAAAAATGAAGGTAACCTTCAAATGTCCAACATACCTCCACTTATAAAAAACACTATTTTCATCAACGGATGGGCCCTTTATACTGTGCATTTTTATATCAGCAAAAATTTCTATGAAACTTATAGTTTCGTGGATATCTGAGGTGCTAATTATTACTGCCCCACCCTGTATGTTGTTATGGATGTGTCCAACAAGGCAACGATGAACAAAGTTAAATTGAATATTACGATGTTTAATATATTTGTTTTTCTGCAATTTAGCCAAAAAACAGTGTTCACGATGTCGGAAGATGAATGTATTTGCCTTAGAATGATAAGAACCGACAATATTGAAAGTAGAATATTTCTTTACTCTGCTGACCGAATCAATGGAAACGCTAAGTAATGTGCGTGCCTTTCGAAACAGTTGGATGCAAATTACGATACAACGTTTCGAAGAAATGGTACGTGCCACTCTTTTTTAATTTCCGTTTTTTTAATCAAAGGAAATTTGATTGAAATATCCGCAAGAAGTTATTATAATCTTATGCAACATATATGATGGTGATAAAGGATAAGTATATGGAACTGAGAATAGAAGAAGAGAATAGAATTGGACTTTCTATTCTATGCAAAGTCAAATATTTCAAAGAAAAAAAATGTATTACTTACAAATTACTTATGTTAACATGGAAAGGGGTCGAGGAATAGTAAAAGGTTTCCATATTTCATAGCCTTACTCGATACGTCAATTGGATCACGTAAAATATCGGACACTAATTCCATTTACATCTTTAGAACTTAAATATATAATTGCAACAACATATTTAATACCGTTTTAATAGCATTTTTCTAATTATTTACATCTATGCCTAATAAATATATGTTAATCAAATAAGTTGCTTTACCAAAGAGTGAAAGAATCTGAGGATTACAAATTTGAGCATTACATAACAAAAGTGCAATCCATATATAATGTTACATGTAAGAAAATATGAAGACCAAAAAGATCATACATAAGATGAATCCATAATGCGGACAGAGAGATACAGAAACGGCAGAAATTCCAAACAATAATTAACAAAATTCAAAAGGCGGAGAGCAAAAAAGTATCTCCTTGACGATGATAAGAAACAAGTCTGCCTCATGCACTACAACATCTCAAACAACCAGCGATTTGCACGCCAATGACAGCGGATCGAACGAATTCCGTGGTAGAACTGTACAAAGACAGTGCTCCTATGCTGTTTTCGTAACGTTCTGTACTCTTAGTAGTGGGGCGACACTCGTATCACGGCACTATTAATGCACCGCAATACAGCACATGGGCTACACGGCCGTTACACGTTCTGGCATTTTAACTAACTAGTCCTGTCACAGATGACTACGGATCAGCTGACACTCCTCGGAAGTGGCAATATAGTGCGGATATGGTGTCGCCACCATCTTGCCATTTGTTATCCGGAATGCTTTTTAGAGCATTATTCGGAATTGAATTTGAACACACAGCTACTTAATCGCGAATTTGTATGTACATAATTATGCATGACTGCATACAAACAATAACATACACTTTTATAATCAATGCGATATAAGAATATAAAACGAATAACTATCCACTCGTATCGGGAGTAAAAACAGTGTATGGTACACCAGGTTCGTTGTAAAATATAATCAAGCAGTTAATACAATGACAGGACATAATAAATTACTGAAAGTATAATGATGTGAATAGTAAAAAAAACATACTTATTTGTTAGATGTTCATAAATTTAATCTTAAAGGTCCAAGTCATATTTAATAAATTATTGTTTAACAAGGTGATTTAATGTTGTTTCAAATAGGCGTGGAGAAATAGCTGGTACTTCTGTCATTGTAATTTCATTTCTGCTGGATACAGTAAAAACAAGTTTGCAACCTCAGCAAGGTTTCATTAGATCTGGTGGATTTTCCAAATTTTAGAAAGGGATGATGCCAGTAGTAATTGTTTCAGCGCCAGGTGATAAACATATACAACAAGAAAACCAATGTAAAATGTTCAAGGTTATATAAATTAAACTGTTACACTTTTATAATCCATGTAGCGTTTCTGTTCTTTGTAACTTACAAAGAATCTTAAGAATATAACGCAATGTAAAGAAGTTCGGAAACAAAGAAAGCAGGCCTTAATGTCAGATAAAGGAACCTTGGATCTGTTGTGTATCGTGGTTACATGCGTGCTGTGTTAAGGGATATGTTATTCAGTTTTAATTTTCTGAACGCCAACAATTCAAATAAATCTGGAGTTGACACATTGGAAGAGAAATTCTTCCAGTGAAAAAAGCTGTATGCAGTGCAATAGCAACTTCACATCCCCTTGATATTCTACAGAAAATCTTATGCCATTTTACTCGATTTACTAGAATCGAAACTATGAAAACTATTATGTGGTGTTTCTGCAAATCCTACCATATACACATACGCTTTTATTAGAAATTTACATACGTCGAAATTGCAGCACGCGGGTGTGGAAATGTTACTTTGCGATCTCATTTCCTTTTGGCAGTTATACTTATATATAAGCATCCATCCAGACAAAAAGCTTGATAATCTTTCAATCATAAAATAATTATGAATCATTAGACTTTTTGCTAGCGTTGGTCTATTTTATCAGTTTTGGAACTTGTGAAGCAGCTAGAACTATAGTAACAAAGTTCTTTATATCTTTGCTCATTGTTTCCAAAGAAAATATTGAACATAAATAACTATGTACATTTTATTATAAATGCATAAGTAAAATTCAATTTACATAAACAAATATTTTCATACGTAATTTGCTTAATTTTTATCATTTAGCGTTATAAAATATATTACAAAAACATATAAAATATATTTTACTTTAGTTTTTTTAATATTTTAAATATTTTATATTATCATATTAAACTTTTACAAAAAGTAACAAAATTTCTATAAGTAGGAATAATTTTTCCTTAATTAGTTAATATGTCGGTTCTTTTTAAGAAGACGGTATTTAATTTTTCAAAGTATGTTTCGACTTCAAATTGACCATGAATATTTTTAATTTCATTACTTTTCATAGATCACTGCTAATTTTCAATTTTCCCATTACGATTTTGTCGATACAAGTTTTAATTCTCCCAAAGATATATAATATTATATTATTAGTAAAATTATTTTGCATTTCTAATTAATTTGAACGTAAAAAGTATATACGTTTTATGAAATAGCATTGCGAGAAAATTCTGAGAATCCATTGTTAATGTTGTACCTATTGGTTGACTAGGTTCTCCTCTCCCTGCAACATCTTTTTACTATTTTTAAAATCCAATAACCGTGTACCAGCATCGTCACCTTTAAAATTTACGAAATTTTACATATTGTAAATTTTTGCAAAAGTGATATTAATTAACTTTTGAATTGTGGTTGTTTGGACAATAAATCAGACTGATCTATGATGTGCTGTAATGTACGAGGATCAATAAATTTTTTTTAACATAATGAACAAAAGATAGTATTTGAGCTTATGGTTTTGTTAACAAATTCGCTGTTTAAATTAGTTTGGATGACAATTAATATTTGCATGATCTTTTCCTCTGATTTATCTATACAATTTGCTCGTTCCTTCCAATTGTCATATATAGTTATCCAAATCTAGCTGTTCCAAATTCTCCTCTAGGAAGGAATCAGGCATCAATTTATCTTATCAATAATATTTATATTCTGTAAAATAAATCGATTTGTTTACTAAAATATAAATTATACATTCATATATTAATTGTAAACCTTTAATTAATTATTTACATTTGGATTCCACGCAGAATGGGTAAAATCAGACATTCCTTCATTTTTTTGATATTGCCTCATCGATTAAAGACTTATTAGTAACAGACTTACTGTCTTTGCAAAATAGAAGTGTACACTGCATCACCCATTATTTCCAGCTTCCCCCTATAATTTTGTGATTCTGGATGGTGCGGCTTGTGGTTAATAATCCATAAATTATCGACGACTGGAGTTACCAACAATCGATAGTGTATGCTATCACACACGACTGATGTAACCAATAGTAGGTAATTCAAGAATTATCAACGACTGGTGTTGCCTGTGGGCGGTAGCTCACAATATATCGACAGTAGATAATGCCTGCGGTCGACAAATCATGATATAATAATGGCTGGTGTTACAAATAGTCGGTAATTCAAGAACTATTGACGGAGGCATTGCCAGCTATCGGTAATCTATATCCTACTTGACATAACTTAATCTAACATCATCTAAACTTAATTTAAACTAAGCTAACCTCAGTTACGCTTAATCTGACTTAACCTATCTTCACTCAAATCTAACCCAACCTAACACAACCTAACTTTACCTCTCTTAAACATAAACTAATCAAACCTAAGCTTTCTTAAACCTTTTTTTTTAACGTGGGGAAATCCTTATGGATCCACGGTGACCGTCCTCGGCGCTGCTTAGAGGAGACCGGGAACTCTGCACGAACACGTTCGATCCCCCTCCCTGGCCGGAATCCTCTGTGGTGACTTAGAGGACGCCCTTAGCGGAGGGAAGCGTGCTCTATGAGACACACTCCCCCGTCAGAGGAATGAGTGAAGGCTGAGTCATCAACCATCATTCCCGTCCCGTGGAACGCGTGCAATTGTCGATACGTTTCTCCTAACGTACCGACCGCGCCTTCCGGACAATACCCGTGCAAATACGCGGGGCACGACCACCAAAGTTGTGCACCCCGCACGGGTATTGTCGATGCTTCGGGCCAGGCGTGACTCGGACGAACTGGGAGCTAGAACTATAGGGTGCGCCAGTACCAACCATCGCCAAGTCGTGGTCCCTGAGGCTCCTTCGCCACCATCGTGGCCCACAGATGTGGCAGACGTGAAGTCCCGCCAACCGAATGGTTCTTAGGGGTGACTCCCACTCTAATATGGAAGCACCCCCCCCCCCCCCCCCCCCGCCGACCGCGAGGCAGAACGGGGCAAACGTCTAGGACGTCGACCCCGTAGGCGACGTTGAGCAGGTCGGGAACATGTCCCTAACACGCTCAGTGGCCTCCTTCGCGACCATGACCTCCTGGCAAAAGGAGACCATGGCCTGCCAGACACTCTCGCGACCAAGCATCCCAGACAGGATGCTCGGTAACGAGAGGTCCGGACCCCCTTTACTGCTAATGACCAACGCGGCCCCCCCCCCCACCCCCCACCCCCCTCCAGGCAGGACACACTTGGAGAGTGTACCGCGCCGAGTCCTCCGCGGCGCCACTATGCTGACACCACGCGTTCACATCGTGTCCGATTCGACACAGGTACCGACCGAAACATCCATGGTCGGTTAGCACCTGTGTGGTTCGGAACGTAAGTCGTTCGGTGCTGCGACCTACCCATCTATTCAAGACGAAAAGGATCACCCCGATGATCCACTGTTCGCTGTGACGAGACAATTCTTCCTGCCACCTTGACATTGTGGACCGCCGAGCCTGGAGCCTAAGCTCGTCCCAACTTCTCATCTCCCCTGGTGGGCTGGAGATCTGACCAAGACGAAGGCACCAATAAAGACAGGTGTCTTCGAGCGCCAGGAGCTCCAGAGGTGGAAGTTCCACCAAGGTAGTGATCGCCTTAGAGGACACCGTACGGTATCCCCTAATATATGCTGCCCTCTGGCCAATAACTCAGTTGATTGACTCCTCCGGGCACACGGAGACCGCCTTCTTGCTCGGCCTGGATACCGTGACGCCGTCACCGGCCAAACCCTCGCGCAACTTTTCAGCCAAGGCAATTGCCCTGTCCTCTTTCTTCGGATCGGTAATTTCAACAAGTAGCCCGCTGGTTCGTGCCTTCTTGGGACGGACACTTTCTACCGCAACGTCGGCCAGCTTCACTCTCTGCCTGGCAACAGTCTATAACGTCTCTATACGTGGACTTGCTGCCACGCTGGAGGGTCAGCGCTATTGCCGCGATACGCGGCAGCAGACCCAACTTCGGCCTGCATTCCGCCTTGTTTTCTTTCTGAGCCTTCGGTGGTAGGAGAGGGCCCGATTGGGCCTTTTTGGCCCCCCTTGCGGCTTTTCTATCCACTACCTAGGCCCATGTACCCTACTCTGCAGCACCAGATGAAATTAATGAGGTTGGTGCTGTTGCAGCCGAGTACTTCATTTCCTGGTATGCCATCGCCAGCCGTCTTGATGCGCCAGATGGGGCACTTTTGACTTCAGAAGATGTTGGGAAGTGCTCGACTGCTTGGCATTCGAACCCACAGCCCACTTTCTTTTCTTCTTCCTCTCTTGCTTCTTATTCTTTGCTACCTGACCGAGTAATGCGGACCCCGTCTCCTTCTCGTGTGCTGAGGCATCATTGCGTGGAGACAGAGTCCCCACTTCCTTCATGGACAAGCCTTCAGCGCAGCAATGTCTTCATCCGGCGGTGGTGCAGACGGACGTATCACCCTCTGTGCCAATTCGAGGATGGCAACACTCAAGTACCTGGCACCATCCCTTTGACGCCTCTGGATGGTGACCTTGAGGTTTCTCGATTTGTCCGCAGCCAATTCAATCGTATTAGCTTCCGCAAGTGCCCAAGCTGCGAGATCCTCCAGGAGCTTATTCCTTGCCTCCTGAAGAAAGTCCTCCATTTCTGACACACGCGATGTCAACTTCCGCGGTGGTAGCGAGATGCCTATGCCACGGTAAATCTCCAGTTCGAGATCCACCATCTCCGCTTCACGTTGCGTCTGAACGTAGGCCCTCTTTGCCTCAGCGAGGCCGACATACTCCCCTGTCGTTGGTACAGTGTCCTTGGTCCCCCACGCTTTTTCGATTTCGGGCAGGGTCAGTGCACCGAGACCATAGCTGCCCTCGAACCACTGGCCATTCGGACCTTGTTAGTCCCCGCCCTCTCGTCGTTAACCTCCCTATTCTCAGGTTTTTAAAAAGTTGAACAATTCTCCATATTGTTTCCACGAACGTAGTCGGAAAGCAGGTCAACCCTGGCACAGCCGCCATACCAGGGGAAGGATGAACATCCAGGGGGCACCAGTATCCCCCGAATTGGTCGCTGGAGACCGGTGCGACCCTCGCCGCGTACCGTTTTTTGAGGCTAGGGATTTTTTATAGAGGTTTATCCCCTCGCGGGCCGTGCAATTACGGCAAGCCCTCCGTTCCGGCGAAACACGACCACCGGTATACGGTATTACGACAGCGGTAACACCACCCCTGCCGAGCTATGGGATCCCGGGATCACAATTCCCCGTACCACGACCAGAACTAGCCGTGAACCCTGGCAGAGACCGTTTCAACCGATATCACCCCTCAACGCGGGGCCTTACCGGCAAGGAAGGCCCTGCCAGGATCCGAAGTTCCCGCCGGCATCGCCCCAGAGTATAACGAAGCCAACTAGGTAATCACGATTCTCGAAAGTCAGGGTCAAGTTAGCCACCAGAAAATTCCGGTGTTAACAGATTCCACCGCGAGGAGGTGGGGATGGCACATGTTGCTGCAAAATTGCAACAACTTTAGAACCCACACTTCCTCAAACCTACCCCAACATGACCAGCAACCTGCAAACATCCCCAAACATAACCTAACACAGCTTAACCTAACGTAACCTAACCTAACTAAATCTAACATACCAACATTTGTATCTCTATTCGGAAGCAACCTCCGCAACTTCCCCAGGGATGAGGCTATGCAGTAAGCCTTCCGCAGATACGAAGTGGCAGAGATCCGCTCCGATTGAACGTTCATTTACGGAATGTAATGTACGAAACGAACAGTCGGGAAAGAATAAAACTTTACTAAAAGATCGTACGGATATCTGATATTTCGAGGCGTATCTAGTATATATCTAATTCAAACGTAATTCGAGAAATACAAAGGATAATTGGCAATATTCTTCAATATATGACATATCTAAATCAACGGATGCTAGGGAGAAAACTCGATCTCGGTGTAGTGAGACCAAGGCGCCATCCTGAAGTAATCGTATAACTCTGGTTCCGGGATGGCGTAGAGAGGGAATGTGCAGGGTAGAAAGCATAAGATAACAACAATGTAACCAAAGAGAAAGAAAAAGAGAGTCCGTGGAAACATTGCATTTATTAAGTGGTAATCCTAGACATATCAAACAGCAAATTATATACCATACCGTAAGGGCAAGATACAATGAAACAGACGATATCATGAGAGAAAATGAAAAAATCAAGAAACATAATATTAACATAGGTTGAAGTGGTTGAGTCTACGAATCGCTTAGAGTATAAGATAGATGCTGGTCGTGGGTCGAGTGGTCCTAGGAGTTCTTCGTCCGCATCAGGGCAGTAAGATGATCATCCTTGGCGTGAGTGTGGCAACTGTGCATATGCTGCTGAGAAGTGCTGCTGACTCGTGATTTAGAATCAGCCCCATCGGGTCCTGACAGAAGAATAAAGGTTGGGTAGGTGGTTCGGAGCCCACTGTCGATGACACAAAAGGATAGGGAAATAGAAAAGGATACGAAAAGCGTATGTAACGGGGACAAGGAAAGCCTCGGAAGGGAGTACAGACACGGAAGGAGAAATATCAGTAGCCGAAGTAAGTGCAGGATAATGGGAAAGCTACCGATAGGAATAACGTCTACACTTTTAAATAGAAGAATAGGCAGCCACACATCAGACGTAATGATAGATATTATGAGAGAGGATACGGCGAAGCTAATGACATTAAAAAACGTTAATGGGAAATATCAGGCATATAAAAAAAGGTGACATCGAACACTTGATCGAACTAGTGGCGAACTAGTGGTACAGAGAAAAATTAAGCAATTAAAGGTGCAGGAAGCATACGAGGACAGGCAGCGAGATGAGGAAAAGCAGGAAAAAGGACAGAAATACGAAAAGATGACGCAAGAAAATCGAGAATGGGAGATATAATTCTGGAATTTAACAAGAAAGCAGGTGTAGAGAACAAAATAGAGGAGATAAAAGGATCTCTGAAAAAAGGATTCGAAGTAAAACATACGAGTGCGAGTAATATGCCCCAACTAAGGGACATATATCCGTTCGATTAGCAGAGAAGAAAACAAGGAGGACATAAGACGAACATTGGATGAAATTGAAGGAAAGGATAGCGGTATAAACGTCAAGTTGTGAAAAGGAATGTAGAGAGGCAACCAAGTCGAGTTAGTTGAATTTGGATAGGAATACAGTAAAGAGCTAAAGAAGGTAATACGACTCAGAACAGCATTGACCTCTTATCCTAGCAAAGTGCTACTCAGAATAGAGAAATGCTTTAAATGCCATAAACTGGGACATATCGGCAGAAATTGCGAAGGAGTCAAGGATAATAAGGGCATCTGCAGAAAACACGGATTCTAGAATCATACGATGACCGATTGCATCGCGAATAAACCGAAATGTATCATCTGCAGCGAGACAGGGAGAAAGAATCCGTACACCAGATACGTTACAGGAGCTTTACTTGTCCGGCTTACAGAAAGCCGTTGATAGTAACGAATGAGAAGCAAATATGGAATTAAAAGTCCTACAAATCGATATGAACAGATGCCGAATTGCGCAAGAAATCATGCAGCAAATGCGAATGATTCAAGAGACAGATGTGGTAATAATATCGGAAGCACATAAGATGGAAGAATATTGACTGCAAGACGAGAACGGTGACGCTGCGATATGCATAACCAGCGTTAATCGAAAATGTTTCACATACGGCATCACATACTTCTGGACCGGAATCGTTCATGCAATGGTCGAAGAAATAAAAGCTATAAGCTGCTACTTCTCGCCGAACAGAAACGGAAAGAAATCGAACAATATATAAACGAAAATGAGGTTAACATAGAAAAGGGAGAGAAAATGATCTAATCGCGACGAATCAGAAAGAAGACTATACATACTTTAAGAACGGAAACAAATCAAAAATAGACATAATGTTGATAGGAGGTTGCATGTACGCTAAGTTGCGTAAAGCAGAAGTGTTTGAGATATTTTCAGCGTAGGACCCTCAATACGTACTACATACCTTCCAAAGTACGAATTACAAGAATAACGAAGACGGATTTGCAAGCCTCGATGGAAAGAAAGCGAACTGGCACGATGAAAATACATGATCGATTTATATAATATATAGATATTTATTTTTATTTAGGGGGGCTGATCTATTTTTAAGTAATTACTATATATGATAAGTGTAATTATATAAACTAATTTCAAATATTTACTTAAAACATCATGATATGATATGAAATGAGATAGGATTTTAGATGTAATGGAGTATTTTAAGGAGATATTGTATTTAGAATTAACTAAAATATAAAATATGTATTAATATTTATACCAGTTTGAAATATTTAATTAAAACATCATGAAAAGAAGTGGTCCAGCGAGTGGGGGATTAACGGATCCTTGCGAGGAGCATGTGGTCCAGCGAGTGGGGACTCGCGTCTCGTGGTGGGGCTAGCGGCGAGTCATTCGCGTTTAACTTATAAAATATTATAATGAAGTAGTATAGGATTATCTTACAATTACGTGTGTGTTGTTCGTGTCTTGCATTCTTAACGTATGTAACTTGAATTTATGAATTCTTATACGCAGCAATACATTAACCAGATATAGTATATATATGTATATAAGGTCCTTAAAAGTAGAGAACACGTTCTGGTAAAGTCGGCTCCTTGAATTGGAAAAGTCTCCATTGAGGTTATAGGCTGCGACTGCGCCTTTCAGCAAGACGAAATCACTGGTGCGAGGTAGATAACGGTGTCCGTCTTTGGTGCGAGCGAGGTAGATATATTCGTTAGTGGGAGTGAAGCGTAGTGCTCGTTGATGAGATTGAAACAGCGATGCCTGATGTGAACGAGCCATGTATACTAGTCGGTTCGAGTGACACAGTGGTACTTGGTGCGTGTGAGCGCTTGCAGGAGTGCTCGCGTAAACGCTGCCGGTTGCCGGTCCTGTAGGCGATCGCGGCAGGTTGGCTGTGTCTAGGGATTGATGATGGAAGTGCGAGAAGGCTCATGTGTGGAATGGGTGGCAGGCGCTACGCACAACATTACGCTTAGAAGCGCTATCCCGTTACATGAATTTGTAGAACTCACATTCCTTACAAGAGCAGAAACAGATAAGTATAATGCAATGCGGGGAGTCGCCATCTTGGATCGGTCGGGGACGGTCACGCGTCGCGTCGCTCTGTGAAAATGTAGTGTTTCCGGTAAAAATATTGTCGGGAAATTAGAACGGAGTGTTACAAAATGTTTCTATAGCGATTGTGAACAACTAGTGATAATAATTTCAGTGGTACAGTGTAAATGTGGACAGAAAAGTGAAAGTGAATGTGAAAACCTGGAGCGGGCAGTACCCACGCGTCGACGGACCCACGCCAACGGCCCGCAGCCTCATCTCACGGAACCACCCCATGATCCAGGCATCATCCACACACCAAAATACGTGGAACGACGTCAGCTTCATTTTGGTGTAAAAAGAACGAAGAGCGGACAAGAAGCAGCAAAGGTAAGTCCATTTTAAAAATATTTTAATCGAAGGTGACAGGGCATTGGTCATATTGGACGCCATCTTGGCCGCCACCCTGGACATAAGCACGGAGCGGTGTTTGTGCACGCCGTTGGGGAACGGCGACCCCACATTCCGAGCTGGGAAGCGATCGGCCAGGTTAACGTATGGGACTCCCGACTGGTGGGTAGTGGTGAAATTTTGTGTAGTAGTGGGCACTTAGTGCTCTGATTAAATATCCCCGGCTTCCGAGACCCGGGCGGCTAGTGAGACCTCGAGCGATATGGATAGAACATCGAAAAATCGGAGGATCCATGTTCGAAAATCGAGAATTTAGAAATAGAGAGAAATTTAGAGGTCG